>NW_027368612.1:35000-40000 GCF_046119375.1 Phyllobates terribilis | reverse complement strand
AGACAGGGGAGCGTGTCAGTGCGCGCATCCGATTTCAGTTCCAGAGCGATTCGCGCGATGAGTCCTTGATACTTAGTCGTTTTTGGCAAAATTTCTGACTTTTTGAAAATTTCACAATTTTGTGAAAACTTCCACAAAATGAGGTTCTAGTATGTTAGAGGGCATCCCAGGAGGGCTCCAAAAGTGTGGGTAAAATATATATCCCACAGGGGGAAAATTGAAAAAAAGTTGAAAAAAAAAATTTTTGGGACTTAGAAAATTTTCACACATGTGTCAGACTTCCAGAGAGGGGAGCATGTCAGTGCGCGCATCCGATTTCAGTTCCAGAGCGATTCGCGCGATGAGTCCTTGATACTTAGTCGTTTTTGCAAAATTTCTGACTTTTTGGAAAATTTCACAATTTTGTGAAAACTTCCACAAAATGAGGTTCTAGTATGTTAGAGGGCATCCCAGGAGGGCTCCAAAAGTGTGGGTAAAATATATATCCCACAGGGGGAAAATTGAAAAAAAGTTGAAAAAAAAAATTTTTGGGGACTTAGAAAATTTTTCAACTTTTGTCAGACTTCCAGACAGGGGAGCATGTCAGTGCGCGCATCCGATTTCAGTTCCAGAGCGATTCGCGCGATGAGTCCTTGATACTTAGTCGTTTTTGCAAAATTTCTGACTTTTTGGAAAATTTCACAATTTTGTGAAAACTTCCACAAAATGAGGTTCTAGTATGTTAGAGGGCATCCCAGGAGGGCTCCAAAAGTGTGGGTAAAATATATATCCCACAGGGGGAAAATTGAAAAAAAGTTGAAAAAAAAAATTTTGGGGACTTAGAAAATTTTTCAACTTTTGTCAGACTTCCAGACAGGGGAGCGTGTCAGTGCGCGCATCCGATTTCAGTTCCAGAGCGATTCGCGCGATGAGTCCTTGATACTTAGTCGTTTTTGGCAAAATTTCTGACTTTTTGAAAATTTCACAATTTTGTGAAAACTTCCACAAAATGAGGTTCTAGTATGTTAGAGGGCATCCCAGGAGGGCTCCAAAAGTGTGGGTAAAATATATATCCCACAGGGGGAAAATTGAAAAAAAGTTGAAAAAAAAAATTTTTGGGGACTTTAGAAAATTTTCACACATGTGTCAGACTTCCAGAGAGGGGAGCATGTCAGTGCGCGCATCCGATTTCAGTTCCAGAGCGATTCGCGCGATGAGTCCTTGATACTTAGTCGTTTTTGCAAAATTTCTGACTTTTTGGAAAATTCACAATTTTGTGAAAACTTCCACAAAATGAGGTTCTAGTATGTTAGAGGGCATCCCAGGAGGGCTCCAAAAGTGTGGGTAAAATATATATCCCACAGGGGAAAATTGAAAAAAAGTTGAAAAAAAAATTTTTGGGGACTTAGAAAATTTTTCAACTTTTGTCAGACTTCCAGACAGGGGAGCATGTCAGTGCGCGCATCCGATTTCAGTTCCAGAGCGATTCGCGCGATGAGTCCTTGATACTTAGTCGTTTTGCAAAATTCTGACTTTTTGGAAAATTTCACAATTTTGTGAAAACTTCCACAAAATGAGGTTCTAGTATGTTAGAGGGCATCCCAGGAGGGCTCCAAAAGTGTGGGTAAAATATATATCCCACAGGGGAAAATTGAAAAAAAGTTGAAAAAAAAAATTTTTGGGGACTTAGAAAATTTTTCAACTTTTGTCAGACTTCCAGACAGGGGAGCGTGTCCAGTGCGCGCATCCGATTTCAGTTCCAGAGCGATTCGCGCGATGAGTCCTTGATACTTAGTCGTTTTTGGCAAAATTTCTGACTTTTGAAAATTTCACAATTTTGTGAAAACTTCCACAAAATGAGGTTCTAGTATGTTAGAGGGCATCCCAGGAGGGCTCCAAAAGTGTGGGTAAAATATATATCCCACAGGGGGAAAATTGAAAAAAAGTTGAAAAAAAAATTTTTGGGACTTAGAAAATTTTCACACATGTGTCAGACTTCCAGAGAGGGGAGCATGTCAGTGCGCGCATCCGATTTCAGTTCCAGAGCGATTCGCGCGATGAGTCCTTGATACTTAGTCGTTTTTGGCAAAATTTCTGACTTTTTGAAAATTTCACAATTTTGTGAAAACTTCCACAAAATGAGGTTCTAGTATGTTAGAGGGCATCCCAGGAGGGCTCCAAAAGTGTGGGTAAAATATATATCCCACAGGGGGAAAATTGAAAAAAAGTTGAAAAAAAAAATTTTTGGGGACTTAGAAAATTTTTCAACTTGTGTCAGACTTCCAGAGAGGGGAGCATGTCAGTGCGCGCATCCGATTTCAGTTCCAGAGCGATTCGCGCGATGAGTCCTTGATACTTAGTCGTTTTGCAAAATTTCTGACTTTTTGGAAAATTTCACAATTTTGTGAAAACTTCCACAAAATGAGGTTCTAGTATGTTAGAGGGCATCCCAGGAGGGCTCCAAAAGTGTGGGTAAAATATATATCCCACAGGGGAAAATTGAAAAAAAAGTTGAAAAAAAAAATTTTTGGGGACTTAGAAAATTTTCACACATGTGTCAGACTTCCAGAGAGGGGAGCATGTCAGTGCGCGCATCCGATTTCAGTTCCAGAGCGATTCGCGCGATGAGTCCTTGATACTTAGTCGTTTTTGCAAAATTTCTGACTTTTTGGAAAATTTCACAATTTTGTGAAAACTTCCACAAATGAGGTTCTAGTATGTTAGAGGGCATCCCAGGAGGGCTCCAAAAGTGTGGGTAAAATATATATCCCACAGGGGGAAAATTGAAAAAAAGTGAAAAAAAAAATTTTTGGGGACTTAGAAAATTTTTCAACTTTTGTCAGACTTCCAGACAGGGGAGCGTGTCAGTGCGCGCATCCGATTTCAGTTCCAGAGCGATTCGCGCGATGAGTCCTTGATACTTAGTCGTTTTTGGCAAAATTTCTGACTTTTTGGAAAATTTCACAATTTTGTGAAAACTTCCACAAAATGAGGTTCTAGTATGTTAGAGGGCATCCCAGGAGGGCTCCAAAAGTGTGGGTAAAATATATATCCCACAGGGGGAAAATTGAAAAAAAAGTTGAAAAAAAAATTTTTGGGGACTTAGAAAATTTTCACACATGTGTCAGACTTCCAGAGAGGGGAGCATGTCAGTGCGCGCATCCGATTTCAGTTCCAGAGCGATTCGCGCGATGAGTCCTTGATACTTAGTCGTTTTTGCAAAATTTCTGACTTTTTGGAAAATTTCACAATTTTGTGAAAACTTCCACAAAATGAGGTTCTAGTATGTTAGAGGGCATCCAGGGAGGGCTCCAAAAGTGTGGGTAAAATATATATCCCACAGGGGGAAAATTGAAAAAAAGTTGAAAAAAAAAATTTTTGGGGACTTAGAAAATTTTTCAACTTGTGTCAGACTTCCAGAGAGGGGAGCATGTCAGTGCGCGCATCCGATTTCAGTTCCAGAGCGATTCGCGCGATGAGTCCTTGATACTTAGTCGTTTTCAGAAGTCACAATTTTGACTTCCAGGACCCGCAAAACGTTTGTAAATTGAGCCCGCTCCCCAGTTCCAAGCGTTTTGAGGTGTCCCCGGTTGCAGTAATGCAGCCTGCCCACTAGATGTCGCAAAAGAGACAAAAAGTGAAAAAGAACCAGAATGAGGAAATTCCAGGGAGCCGAATCCGCCTGACAGTTCCAGGCGATCGGGCACTTTTTTGCATGCGTCCCTAAAGTGGGTATAGGGTGACACTCCATGCAAAGACCCAGTTTTGCACACCACCGGCAGAATATATGAGAGAGAGGTACCTCTCAGCCCCGACACATTTCGACTCATTTAAGCTGGTTTTCACCTCCGTAGGCCTGGTATGCGTTTTGGCTATGAGTCCCTGTTCGGCTGGAGGTCTGCACCTTGGCTGAACCCAGGCTTCCGCAGCTGCGTGGGGGGACTTTTGCCGGTCGCCTATCCCAAGTCAGAGAGGTGTTCCTGGGTTGAAGTGAGCCTGGCCAGACCCCCCCGCGGGCCCTGGTTCTCCACATGGGGGCGCCGTCAAGGCTAAAATCTGGATTTTTAGGCCGAGGAGAGGCTCCATGAGGGCGGATGCTTTTGTGGCTTCGACCCCAGTGCTGTTCCACATCCAGTACCCCCCGCAAGGGCGCTGTACCCGAGTCGCGCTTCCAGGACTCGTGGGCACGTATCTCCCGACGACAGGGGTTTGCAGCCTCCGTACTTGGGCAAGTCCCTACATGCACCCCTGCTCTTCCTCCGATCGATCTGGCGCAGCGCTCCCGGGTGGGGAGGTGGCGCCGCTCGCTCGGCCCGGGCTTTGGAGCCCGCGCTGGCTTAAGGTGAGCGGTCCCCTTCCTCCTCTACCCCCGGGCTTCCGACACCTATCTTTGGGCGCGCATGCCGGCCTCGCCTCCCGTCTGCGGAGGTGGCCGAGCCGTGGGGAGTTTGACCCGAACCGAGCGAAGGCAGTGGTCCGACGACCCGTACGGGCGAACGGCGGGGCGCCCACCCAGCCAGGCGTGGGGGCCCGTCGTCCGAATCGCTCCCTGTGCGGGGAAGCACAGCGATCTTCTCCGAGGGCGGCCCTTTTCTTCAGATGCGTACCCGGCCAGCGGAGGCTCGCGCTGCCCCTCGTGTCCGAAAGGGCGGCCTCCGCGGCGGTGGCGACAGCGGCGGCGGTGGGTGGCCTCTCCGCGCCACTGCCGAGCTTCGCGATTTCCAGTCTTTTCCCGAGCCCCTACGTCAGTGGGGAGGACGACAGAGGTGTGGAGGCAGGCGAAGGGGGTTCTCACCGTGCGGTGTGCCCCAGCCCGACCGTTGCCTTCCCCCTCGACCCTCGTCCTCCCAGGCGGCTCGGCCAGGGAGCAGGAGAGAGAGCGAGAGAGGGAGAGCGGAAACCCCAGAGCCAAGGGGTTAGATGGAGAACGGGAGAAGGAACGAGGGCCAAGAGGTAGGGAGTACGGTGAAAGGCCGACCTGGGATCCCCCTGCGCTCCCGCCCTGGGCGGGGAGCAGCCCT
>NW_027368612.1:22500-25000 GCF_046119375.1 Phyllobates terribilis | reverse complement strand
GGGCTCCAAAAGTGTGGGTAAAATATATATCCCACAGGGGGAAAATTGAAAAAAAGTTGAAAAAAAAAATTTTTGGGGACTTAGAAAATTTTTCAACTTTTGTCAGACTTCCAGACAGGGGAGCGTGTCAGTGCGCGCATCCGATTTCAGTTCCAGAGCGATTCGCGCGATGAGTCCTTGATACTTAGTCGTTTTTGGCAAAATTTCTGACTTTTTGAAAATTTCACAATTTTGTGAAAACTTCCACAAAATGAGGTTCTAGTATGTTAGAGGGCATCCCAGGAGGGCTCCAAAAGTGTGGGTAAAATATATATCCCACAGGGGGAAAATTGAAAAAAAGTTGAAAAAAAAAATTTTTGGGGACTTAGAAAATTTTCACACATGTGTCAGACTTCCAGAGAGGGGAGCATGTCAGTGCGCGCATCCGATTTCAGTTCCAGAGCGATTCGCGCGATGAGTCCTTGATACTTAGTCGTTTTTGCAAAATTTCTGACTTTTTGGAAAATTTCACAATTTTGTGAAAACTTCCACAAAATGAGGTTCTAGTATGTTAGAGGGCATCCCAGGAGGGCTCCAAAAGTGTGGGTAAAATATATATCCCACAGGGGGAAAATTGAAAAAAAGTTGAAAAAAAAAATTTTTGGGGACTTAGAAAATTTTTCAACTTTTGTCAGACTTCCAGACAGGGGAGCGTGTCAGTGCGCGCATCCGATTTCAGTTCCAGAGCGATTCGCGCGATGAGTCCTTGATACTTAGTCGTTTTTGGCAAAATTTCTGACTTTTTGAAAATTTCACAATTTTGTGAAAACTTCCACAAAATGAGGTTCTAGTATGTTAGAGGGCATCCCAGGAGGGCTCCAAAAGTGTGGGTAAAATATATATCCCACAGGGGGAAAATTGAAAAAAAGTTGAAAAAAAAAATTTTTGGGGACTTAGAAAATTTTCACACATGTGTCAGACTTCCAGAGAGGGGAGCATGTCAGTGCGCGCATCCGATTTCAGTTCCAGAGCGATTCGCGCGATGAGTCCTTGATACTTAGTCGTTTTTGCAAAATTTCTGACTTTTTGGAAAATTTCACAATTTTGTGAAAACTTCCACAAAATGAGGTTCTAGTATGTTAGAGGGCATCCCAGGAGGGCTCCAAAAGTGTGGGTAAAATATATATCCCACAGGGGGAAAATTGAAAAAAAGTTGAAAAAAAAAATTTTTGGGGACTTAGAAAATTTTTCAACTTTTGTCAGACTTCCAGACAGGGGAGCGTGTCAGTGCGCGCATCCGATTTCAGTTCCAGAGCGATTCGCGCGATGAGTCCTTGATACTTAGTCGTTTTTGCAAAATTTCTGACTTTTTGGAAAATTTCACAATTTTGTGAAAACTTCCACAAAATGAGGTTCTAGTATGTTAGAGGGCATCCCAGGAGGGCTCCAAAAGTGTGGGTAAAATATATATCCCACAGGGGGAAAATTGAAAAAAAGTTGAAAAAAAAAATTTTTGGGGACTTAGAAAATTTTTCAACTTGTGTCAGACTTCCAGAGAGGGGAGCATGTCAGTGCGCGCATCCGATTTCAGTTCCAGAGCGATTCGCGCGATGAGTCCTTGATACTTAGTCGTTTTCAGAAGTCACAATTTTGACTTCCAGGACCCGCAAAACGTTTGTAAATTGAGCCCGCTCCCCAGTTCCAAGCGTTTTGAGGTGTCCCCGGTTGCAGTAATGCAGCCTGCCCACTAGATGTCGCAAAAGAGACAAAAAGTGAAAAAGAACCAGAATGAGGAAATTCCAGGGAGCCGAATCCGCCTGACAGTTCCAGGCGATCGGGCACTTTTTTGCATGCGTCCCTAAAGTGGGTATAGGGTGACACTCCATGCAAAGACCCAGTTTTGCACACCACCGGCAGAATATATGAGAGAGAGGTACCTCTCAGCCCCGACACATTTTGACTCATTTAAGCTGGTTTTCACCTCCGTAGGCCTGGGTATGCGTTTTGGCTATGAGTCCCTGTTCGGCTGGAGGTCTGCACCTTGGCTGAACCCAGGCTTCCGCAGCTGCGTGGGGGGACTTTTGCCGGTCGCCTATCCCAAGTCAGAGAGGTGTTCCTGGGTTGAAGTGAGCCTGGCCAGACCCCCCCGCGGGCCCTGGTTCTCCACATGGGGGCGCCGTCAAGGCTAAAATCTGGATTTTTAGGCCGAGGAGAGGCTCCATGAGGGCGGATGCTTTTGTGGCTTCGACCCCAGTGCTGTTCCACATCCAGTACCCCCCCGCAAGGGCGCCTGTACCCGAGTCGCGCTTCCAGGACTCGTGGGCACGTATCTCCCGACGACAGGGGTTTGCAGCCTCCGTACTTGGGCAAGTCCCTACATGCACCCCTGCTCTTCCTCCGATCGATCTGGCGCAGCGCTCCCGGGTGGGGAGGTGGCGCCGCTCGCTCGGCCCGGGCTTTGGAGCCCGCGCTGGCTTAAGGTGAGCGGTCCCCTTCCTCCTCTACCCCCGGGCTTCCGACA
>NW_027368612.1:7500-12500 GCF_046119375.1 Phyllobates terribilis | reverse complement strand
TCTGACTTTTTGAAAATTTCACAATTTTGTGAAAACTTCCACAAAATGAGGTTCTAGTATGTTAGAGGGCATCCCAGGAGGGCTCCAAAAGTGTGGGTAAAATATATATCCCACAGGGGGAAAATTGAAAAAAAGTTGAAAAAAAAAATTTTTGGGGACTTAGAAAATTTTCACACATGTGTCAGACTTCCAGAGAGGGGAGCATGTCAGTGCGCGCATCCGATTTCAGTTCCAGAGCGATTCGCGCGATGAGTCCTTGATACTTAGTCGTTTTTGCAAAATTTCTGACTTTTTGGAAAATTTCACAATTTTGTGAAAACTTCCACAAAATGAGGTTCTAGTATGTTAGAGGGCATCCCAGGAGGGCTCCAAAAGTGTGGGTAAAATATATATCCCACAGGGGGAAAATTGAAAAAAAGTTGAAAAAAAAAATTTTTGGGGACTTAGAAAATTTTCACACATGTGTCAGACTTCCAGAGAGGGGAGCATGTCAGTGCGCGCATCCGATTTCAGTTCCAGAGCGATTCGCGCGATGAGTCCTTGATACTTAGTCGTTTTTGCAAAATTTCTGACTTTTTGGAAAATTTCACAATTTTGTGAAAACTTCCACAAAATGAGGTTCTAGTATGTTAGAGGGCATCCCAGGAGGGCTCCAAAAGTGTGGGTAAAATATATATCCCACAGGGGGAAAATTGAAAAAAAGTTGAAAAAAAAAATTTTTGGGGACTTAGAAAATTTTTCAACTTTTGTCAGACTTCCAGACAGGGGAGCGTGTCAGTGCGCGCATCCGATTTCAGTTCCAGAGCGATTCGCGCGATGAGTCCTTGATACTTAGTCGTTTTTGGCAAAATTTCTGACTTTTTGAAAATTTCACAATTTTGTGAAAACTTCCACAAAATGAGGTTCTAGTATGTTAGAGGGCATCCCAGGAGGGCTCCAAAAGTGTGGGTAAAATATATATCCCACAGGGGGAAAATTGAAAAAAAGTTGAAAAAAAAAATTTTTGGGGACTTAGAAAATTTTTCAACTTGTGTCAGACTTCCAGAGAGGGGAGCATGTCAGTGCGCGCATCCGATTTCAGTTCCAGAGCGATTCGCGCGATGAGTCCTTGATACTTAGTCGTTTTTGCAAAATTTCTGACTTTTTGGAAAATTTCACAATTTTGTGAAAACTTCCACAAAATGAGGTTCTAGTATGTTAGAGGGCATCCCAGGAGGGCTCCAAAAGTGTGGGTAAAATATATATCCCACAGGGGGAAAATTGAAAAAAAGTTGAAAAAAAAAATTTTTGGGGACTTAGAAAATTTTTCAACTTTTGTCAGACTTCCAGACAGGGGAGCGTGTCAGTGCGCGCATCCGATTTCAGTTCCAGAGCGATTCGCGCGATGAGTCCTTGATACTTAGTCGTTTTTGGCAAAATTTCTGACTTTTTGAAAATTTCACAATTTTGTGAAAACTTCCACAAAATGAGGTTCTAGTATGTTAGAGGGCATCCCAGGAGGGCTCCAAAAGTGTGGGTAAAATATATATCCCACAGGGGGAAAATTGAAAAAAAGTTGAAAAAAAAAATTTTTGGGGACTTAGAAAATTTTCACACATGTGTCAGACTTCCAGAGAGGGGAGCATGTCAGTGCGCGCATCCGATTTCAGTTCCAGAGCGATTCGCGCGATGAGTCCTTGATACTTAGTCGTTTTTGCAAAATTTCTGACTTTTTGGAAAATTTCACAATTTTGTGAAAACTTCCACAAAATGAGGTTCTAGTATGTTAGAGGGCATCCCAGGAGGGCTCCAAAAGTGTGGGTAAAATATATATCCCACAGGGGGAAAATTGAAAAAAAGTTGAAAAAAAAAATTTTTGGGGACTTAGAAAATTTTTCAACTTTTGTCAGACTTCCAGACAGGGGAGCATGTCAGTGCGCGCATCCGATTTCAGTTCCAGAGCGATTCGCGCGATGAGTCCTTGATACTTAGTCGTTTTTGCAAAATTTCTGACTTTTTGGAAAATTTCACAATTTTGTGAAAACTTCCACAAAATGAGGTTCTAGTATGTTAGAGGGCATCCCAGGAGGGCTCCAAAAGTGTGGGTAAAATATATATCCCACAGGGGGAAAATTGAAAAAAAGTTGAAAAAAAAAATTTTTGGGGACTTAGAAAATTTTTCAACTTTTGTCAGACTTCCAGACAGGGGAGCGTGTCAGTGCGCGCATCCGATTTCAGTTCCAGAGCGATTCGCGCGATGAGTCCTTGATACTTAGTCGTTTTTGGCAAAATTTCTGACTTTTTGAAAATTTCACAATTTTGTGAAAACTTCCACAAAATGAGGTTCTAGTATGTTAGAGGGCATCCCAGGAGGGCTCCAAAAGTGTGGGTAAAATATATATCCCACAGGGGGAAAATTGAAAAAAAGTTGAAAAAAAAAATTTTTGGGGACTTAGAAAATTTTCACACATGTGTCAGACTTCCAGAGAGGGGAGCATGTCAGTGCGCGCATCCGATTTCAGTTCCAGAGCGATTCGCGCGATGAGTCCTTGATACTTAGTCGTTTTTGCAAAATTTCTGACTTTTTGGAAAATTTCACAATTTTGTGAAAACTTCCACAAAATGAGGTTCTAGTATGTTAGAGGGCATCCCAGGAGGGCTCCAAAAGTGTGGGTAAAATATATATCCCACAGGGGGAAAATTGAAAAAAAGTTGAAAAAAAAAATTTTTGGGGACTTAGAAAATTTTTCAACTTTTGTCAGACTTCCAGACAGGGGAGCATGTCAGTGCGCGCATCCGATTTCAGTTCCAGAGCGATTCGCGCGATGAGTCCTTGATACTTAGTCGTTTTTGCAAAATTTCTGACTTTTTGGAAAATTTCACAATTTTGTGAAAACTTCCACAAAATGAGGTTCTAGTATGTTAGAGGGCATCCCAGGAGGGCTCCAAAAGTGTGGGTAAAATATATATCCCACAGGGGGAAAATTGAAAAAAAGTTGAAAAAAAAAATTTTTGGGGACTTAGAAAATTTTTCAACTTTTGTCAGACTTCCAGACAGGGGAGCGTGTCAGTGCGCGCATCCGATTTCAGTTCCAGAGCGATTCGCGCGATGAGTCCTTGATACTTAGTCGTTTTTGGCAAAATTTCTGACTTTTTGAAAATTTCACAATTTTGTGAAAACTTCCACAAAATGAGGTTCTAGTATGTTAGAGGGCATCCCAGGAGGGCTCCAAAAGTGTGGGTAAAATATATATCCCACAGGGGGAAAATTGAAAAAAAGTTGAAAAAAAAAATTTTTGGGGACTTAGAAAATTTTCACACATGTGTCAGACTTCCAGAGAGGGGAGCATGTCAGTGCGCGCATCCGATTTCAGTTCCAGAGCGATTCGCGCGATGAGTCCTTGATACTTAGTCGTTTTTGCAAAATTTCTGACTTTTTGGAAAATTTCACAATTTTGTGAAAACTTCCACAAAATGAGGTTCTAGTATGTTAGAGGGCATCCCAGGAGGGCTCCAAAAGTGTGGGTAAAATATATATCCCACAGGGGGAAAATTGAAAAAAAGTTGAAAAAAAAAATTTTTGGGGACTTAGAAAATTTTTCAACTTTTGTCAGACTTCCAGACAGGGGAGCGTGTCAGTGCGCGCATCCGATTTCAGTTCCAGAGCGATTCGCGCGATGAGTCCTTGATACTTAGTCGTTTTTGGCAAAATTTCTGACTTTTTGAAAATTTCACAATTTTGTGAAAACTTCCACAAAATGAGGTTCTAGTATGTTAGAGGGCATCCCAGGAGGGCTCCAAAAGTGTGGGTAAAATATATATCCCACAGGGGGAAAATTGAAAAAAAGTTGAAAAAAAAAATTTTTGGGGACTTAGAAAATTTTCACACATGTGTCAGACTTCCAGAGAGGGGAGCATGTCAGTGCGCGCATCCGATTTCAGTTCCAGAGCGATTCGCGCGATGAGTCCTTGATACTTAGTCGTTTTTGCAAAATTTCTGACTTTTTGGAAAATTTCACAATTTTGTGAAAACTTCCACAAAATGAGGTTCTAGTATGTTAGAGGGCATCCCAGGAGGGCTCCAAAAGTGTGGGTAAAATATATATCCCACAGGGGGAAAATTGAAAAAAAGTTGAAAAAAAAAATTTTTGGGGACTTAGAAAATTTTTCAACTTTTGTCAGACTTCCAGACAGGGGAGCGTGTCAGTGCGCGCATCCGATTTCAGTTCCAGAGCGATTCGCGCGATGAGTCCTTGATACTTAGTCGTTTTTGCAAAATTTCTGACTTTTTGGAAAATTTCACAATTTTGTGAAAACTTCCACAAAATGAGGTTCTAGTATGTTAGAGGGCATCCCAGGAGGGCTCCAAAAGTGTGGGTAAAATATATATCCCACAGGGGGAAAATTGAAAAAAAGTTGAAAAAAAAAATTTTTGGGGACTTAGAAAATTTTTCAACTTGTGTCAGACTTCCAGAGAGGGGAGCATGTCAGTGCGCGCATCCGATTTCAGTTCCAGAGCGATTCGCGCGATGAGTCCTTGATACTTAGTCGTTTTCAGAAGTCACAATTTTGACTTCCAGGACCCGCAAAACGTTTGTAAATTGAGCCCGCTCCCCAGTTCCAAGCGTTTTGAGGTGTCCCCGGTTGCAGTAATGCAGCCTGCCCACTAGATGTCGCAAAAGAGACAAAAAGTGAAAAAGAACCAGAATGAGGAAATTCCAGGGAGCCGAATCCGCCTGACAGTTCCAGGCGATCGGGCACTTTTTTGCATGCGTCCCTAAAGTGGGTATAGGGTGACACTCCATGCAAAGACCCAGTTTTGCACACCACCGGCAGAATATATGAGAGAGAGGTACCTCTCAGCCCCGACACATTTTGACTCATTTAAGCTGGTTTTCACCTCCGTAGGCCTGGGTATGCGTTTTGGCTATGAGTCCCTGTTCGGCTGGAGGTCTGCACCTTGGCTGAACCCAGGCTTCCGCAGCTGCGTGGGGGGACTTTTGCCGGTCGCCTATCCCAAG
>NW_027368611.1:0-48621 GCF_046119375.1 Phyllobates terribilis | reverse complement strand
ATTTTGCTTGTTTGTCGGATTTTGGGATGGACTCTTTGGCTCTGCTTTTCTTCTCCTCATTGGATTTTTCATGTTCAAAGTTGCAGAAGCCAGATTACAAGCTCATTTTGGTTCAACTTCAGCAACTGTGCATTGCATTGCCATGTAATGTGATGCAATGCTATCTTTCTAGCTCTCCCTTTTTACTTCCTTTTGGATAAACAGACATATTAGGCAAGCATTTTGGAGCTTTCACCTAAATAACTACAGGTGGTGAGATAAGCTGCACAATATAATTGACCTTTCAGTATATTGTTGCACACACACCATCTATTTAGCAAATGCCCTTGTTATCAACAGCAGCCTTTTAAACTCACCTGAGCTAACAGGTATGTGCGCTGGTTACTCTGCTGCGCTTAAAATTTCTTTTTTGGTTTGCTACAATGCCTTTTCTGAAACGTTGTCTCCTTCTGCTGGAACACTGACTTCTTTCATTTAATGCCTGCAGACTATAAAAGAGAACGCAACCCAAAAAGTTTGGTTGATTAGTCTGTGGCATTCTGTTAAACTGTTGCTTATGGCGGTCTCTGTGAGCTTCTCAGCGACATTCAGCCAGCCAGGTATCCTGCCTGCAGTAGATGGAATGTGGCAATGGAACGCTGGCTGCGCGTGTCATAATAGGCTCTGAGCCTTTATATACCTGTGCACAGCAGCAGCCACCTTCAGTCTGCTGCTGGACAGCCAGCAGCAGCAGCAGCAGCAGGAGAGGTATGTAATCAGGAGCCCTACTGCTAAGGGTAGACAGCTGCTCGTTCCACCCCACCCCCCGCCTTAATTGGTTCTCCTCCCTTCCAACGGTGTTGAGGCGGGTGGGAACAGCAGGGGGTGAAGGTGCTGTGTTTAAAGAGGTGGAGTTATGCAGATCTAAAACGCGTGGATTGCAGCAGCAGCAAGCCGAAAAGTGCAGGCATGTAAGGGATCTAGAGGTTGACAACATGTCTTCTTAACGGGAGTCCAGGAGCTCATCTCCACAAATGGACTTTTTAGGATCCTTGGGTGGCTCCGTAGTTTGAAACCAATTCTGGTTATCGCTTCTCGGCCTTTTGGCTAAGATCAAGTGTAGTATCTGTTCTTATCAGTTTAATATCTGATACGTCTCCTATCTGGGGACCATATATTAAATGGATTTTTAGAACAGGGAGATGGAAAAAGAGCTTGCTCTGTCCACTCCACGCATTGACCTGGTATTGCAGTATCTCCAGGACCGGTGCACCCCTTCTTTAATGCAGTTTCTAAAATCAGAAAGAATTGAATTCAATGTTTTTTGTTCATTTTGCTTGTTTGTCGGATTTTGGGATGGACTCTTTGGCTTTGCTTTTCTTCTCCTCATTGGATTTTTCATGTTCAAAGTTGCAGAAGCCAGATTACAAGCTCATTTTGGTTCAACTTCAGCAACTGTGCATTGCATTGCCATGTAATGTGATGCAATGCTATCTTTCTAGCTCTCCCTTTTTACTTCCTTTTGGATAAACAGACATATTAGGCAAGCATTTTGGAGCTTTCACCTAAATAACTACAGGTGGTGAGATAAGCTGCACAATATAATTGACCTTTCAGTATATTGTTGCACACACACCATCTATTTAGCAAATGCCCTTGTTATCAACAGCAGCCTTTTAAACTCACCTGAGCTAACAGGTATGTGCGCTGGTTACTCTGCTGCGCTTAAAATTTCTTTTTTGGTTTGCTACAATGCCTTTTCTGAAACGTTGTCTCCTTCTGCTGGAACACTGACTTCTTTCATTTAATGCCTGCAGACTATAAAAGAGAACCCAACCCAAAAAGTTTGGTTGATTAGTCTGTGGCATTCTGTTAAACTGTTGCTTATGGCGGTCTCTGTGAGCTTCTCAGCGACATTCAGCCAGCCAGGTATCCTGCCTGCAGTAGATGGAATGTGGCAATGGAACGCTGGCTGCGCGTGTCATAATAGGCTCTGAGCCTTTATATACCTGTGCACAGCAGCAGCCACCTTCAGTCTGCTGCTGGACAGCCAGCAGCAGCAGCAGCAGGAGAGGTATGTAATCAGGAGCCCTCCTGCTAAGGGTAGACAGCTGTTCGTTCCACCCCACCCCCCGCCTTAATTGGTTCTCCTCCCTTCCAACGGTGTTGAGGCGGGTGGGAACAGCAGGGGGTGAAGGTGCTGTGTTTAAAGAGGTGGAGTTATGCAGATCTAAAACGCGTGGATTGCAGCAGCAGCAAGCCGAAAAGTGCAGGCATGTAAGGGATCTAGAGGTTGACAACATGTCTTCTTAACGGGAGTCCAGGAGCTCATCTCCACAAATGGACTTTTTAGGATCCTTGGGTGGCTCCGTAGTTTGAAACCAATTCTGGTTATCGCTTCTCGGCCTTTTGGCTAAGATCAAGTGTAGTATCTGTTCTTATCAGTTTAATATCTGATACGTCCCCTATCTGGGGACCATATATTAAATGGATTTTTAGAACAGGGAGATGGAAAAAGAGCTTGCTCTGTCCACTCCACGCATTGACCTGGTATTGCAGTATCTCCAGGACCGGTGCACCCCTTCTTTAATGCAGTTTCTAAAATCAGAAAGAATTGAATTCAATGTTTTTTGTTCATTTTGCTTGTTTGTCGGATTTTGGGATGGACTCTTTGGCTCTGCTTTTCTTCTCCTCATTGGATTTTTCATGTTCAAAGTTGCAGAAGCCAGATTACAAGCTCATTTTGGTTCAACTTCAGCAACTGTGCATTGCATTGCCATGTAATGTGATGCAATGCTATCTTTCTAGCTCTCCCTTTTTACTTCCTTTTGGATAAACAGACATATTAGGCAAGCATTTTGGAGCTTTCACCTAAATAACTACAGGTGGTGAGATAAGCTGCACAATATAATTGACCTTTCAGTATATTGTTGCACACACACCATCTATTTAGCAAATGCCCTTGTTATCAACAGCAGCCTTTTAAACTCACCTGAGCTAACAGGTATGTGCGCTGGTTACTCTGCTGCGCTTAAAATTTCTTTTTTGGTTTGCTACAATGCCTTTTCTGAAACGTTGTCTCCTTCTGCTGGAACACTGACTTCTTTCATTTAATGCCTGCAGACTATAAAAGAGAACCCAACCCAAAAAGTTTGGTTGATTAGTCTGTGGCATTCTGTTAAACTGTTGCTTATGGCGGTCTCTGTGAGCTTCTCAGCGACATTCAGCCAGCCAGGTATCCTGCCTGCAGTAGATGGAATGTGGCAATGGAACGCTGGCTGCGCGTGTCATAATAGGCTCTGAGCCTTTATATACCTGTGCACAGCAGCAGCCACCTTCAGTCTGCTGCTGGACAGCCAGCAGCAGCAGCAGCAGGAGAGGTATGTAATCAGGAGCCCTCCTGCTAAGGGTAGACAGCTGCTCGTTCCACCCCACCCCCCGCCTTAATTGGTTCTCCTCCCTTCCAACGGTGTTGAGGCGGGTGGGAACAGCAGGGGGTGAAGGTGCTGTGTTTAAAGAGGTGGAGTTATGCAGATCTAAAACGCGTGGATTGCAGCAGCAGCAAGCCGAAAAGTGCAGGCATGTAAGGGATCTAGAGGTTGACAACATGTCTTCTTAACGGGAGTCCAGGAGCTCATCTCCACAAATGGACTTTTTAGGATCCTTGGGTGGCTCCGTAGTTTGAAACCAATTCTGGTTATCGCTTCTCGGCCTTTTGGCTAAGATCAAGTGTAGTATCTGTTCTTATCAGTTTAATATCTGATACGTCCCCTATCTGGGGACCATATATTAAATGGATTTTTAGAACAGGGAGATGGAAAAAGAGCTTGCTCTGTCCACTCCACGCATTGACCTGGTATTGCAGTATCTCCAGGACCGGTGCACCCCTTCTTTAATGCAGTTTCTAAAATCAGAAAGAATTGAATTCAATGTTTTTTGTTCATTTTGCTTGTTTGTCGGATTTTGGGATGGACTCTTTGGCTCTGCTTTTCTTCTCCTCATTGGATTTTTCATGTTCAAAGTTGCAGAAGCCAGATTACAAGCTCATTTTGGTTCAACTTCAGCAACTGTGCATTGCATTGCCATGTAATGTGATGCAATGCTATCTTTCTAGCTCTCCCTTTTTACTTCCTTTTGGATAAACAGACATATTAGGCAAGCATTTTGGAGCTTTCACCTAAATAACTACAGGTGGTGAGATAAGCTGCACAATATAATTGACCTTTCAGTATATTGTTGCACACACACCATCTATTTAGCAAATGCCCTTGTTATCAACAGCAGCCTTTTAAACTCACCTGAGCTAACAGGTATGTGCGCTGGTTACTCTGCTGCGCTTAAAATTTCTTTTTTGGTTTGCTACAATGCCTTTTCTGAAACGTTGTCTCCTTCTGCTGGAACACTGACTTCTTTCATTTAATGCCTGCAGACTATAAAAGAGAACCCAACCCAAAAAGTTTGGTTGATTAGTCTGTGGCATTCTGTTAAACTGTTGCTTATGGCGGTCTCTGTGAGCTTCTCAGCGACATTCAGCCAGCCAGGTATCCTGCCTGCAGTAGATGGAATGTGGCAATGGAACGCTGGCTGCGCGTGTCATAATAGGCTCTGAGCCTTTATATACCTGTGCACAGCAGCAGCCACCTTCAGTCTGCTGCTGGACAGCCAGCAGCAGCAGCAGCAGGAGAGGTATGTAATCAGGAGCCCTCCTGCTAAGGGTAGACAGCTGCTCGTTCCACCCCACCCCCCGCCTTAATTGGTTCTCCTCCCTTCCAACGGTGTTGAGGCGGGTGGGAACAGCAGGGGGTGAAGGTGCTGTGTTTAAAGAGGTGGAGTTATGCAGATCTAAAACGCGTGGATTGCAGCAGCAGCAAGCCGAAAAGTGCAGGCATGTAAGGGATCTAGAGGTTGACAACATGTCTTCTTAACGGGAGTCCAGGAGCTCATCTCCACAAATGGACTTTTTAGGATCCTTGGGTGGCTCCGTAGTTTGAAACCAATTCTGGTTATCGCTTCTCGGCCTTTTGGCTAAGATCAAGTGTAGTATCTGTTCTTATCAGTTTAATATCTGATACGTCCCCTATCTGGGGACCATATATTAAATGGATTTTTAGAACAGGGAGATGGAAAAAGAGCTTGCTCTGTCCACTCCACGCATTGACCTGGTATTGCAGTATCTCCAGGACCGGTGCACCCCTTCTTTAATGCAGTTTCTAAAATCAGAAAGAATTGAATTCAATGTTTTTTGTTCATTTTGCTTGTTTGTCGGATTTTGGGATGGACTCTTTGGCTCTGCTTTTCTTCTCCTCATTGGATTTTTCATGTTCAAAGTTGCAGAAGCCAGATTACAAGCTCATTTTGGTTCAACTTCAGCAACTGTGCATTGCATTGCCATGTAATGTGATGCAATGCTATCTTTCTAGCTCTCCCTTTTTACTTCCTTTTGGATAAACAGACATATTAGGCAAGCATTTTGGAGCTTTCACCTAAATAACTACAGGTGGTGAGATAAGCTGCACAATATAATTGACCTTTCAGTATATTGTTGCACACACACCATCTATTTAGCAAATGCCCTTGTTATCAACAGCAGCCTTTTAAACTCACCTGAGCTAACAGGTATGTGCGCTGGTTACTCTGCTGCGCTTAAAATTTCTTTTTTGGTTTGCTACAATGCCTTTTCTGAAACGTTGTCTCCTTCTGCTGGAACACTGACTTCTTTCATTTAATGCCTGCAGACTATAAAAGAGAACCCAACCCAAAAAGTTTGGTTGATTAGTCTGTGGCATTCTGTTAAACTGTTGCTTATGGCGGTCTCTGTGAGCTTCTCAGCGACATTCAGCCAGCCAGGTATCCTGCCTGCAGTAGATGGAATGTGGCAATGGAACGCTGGCTGCGCGTGTCATAATAGGCTCTGAGCCTTTATATACCTGTGCACAGCAGCAGCCACCTTCAGTCTGCTGCTGGACAGCCAGCAGCAGCAGCAGCAGGAGAGGTATGTAATCAGGAGCCCTCCTGCTAAGGGTAGACAGCTGCTCGTTCCACCCCACCCCCCGCCTTAAATGGTTCTCCTCCCTTCCAACGGTGTTGAGGCGGGTGGGAACAGCAGGGGGTGAAGGTGCTGTGTTTAAAGAGGTGGAGTTATGCAGATCTAAAACGCGTGGATTGCAGCAGCAGCAAGCCGAAAAGTGCAGGCATGTAAGGGATCTAGAGGTTGACAACATGTCTTCTTAACGGGAGTCCAGGAGCTCATCTCCACAAATGGACTTTTTAGGATCCTTGGGTGGCTCCGTAGTTTGAAACCAATTCTGGTTATCGCTTCTCGGCCTTTTGGCTAAGATCAAGTGCAGTGATCTACCGGTTGCTGCCTTGGTCTTGGCTGAGAGGTGCCTTGGGTACCCGGCTCCTTGGCCTCGGGGGATCGCTGCATGTAGCAGTGCGGCTTCACCCCCTTGCTGCTTTTGGGGAGCCGGATTAGTCCCTGGGCAACGAGGGGCGATCAGCCTGCCTGCTTTTTTTAAGTAGGCGAGGAGGATTTTTGCCACGTTTGGTGTGAAGATATGGACGGGAGAAGCCCAAATATGCTGACCTGTGAAGAGGTCCCAGTTTTTGCAAGACTGAAGAATGCAGTGCGGTTTATTTTTTTGGATCCAGAGAAGAAGAAGTCTGGCTTGTTTTTTTTGGTAGAGAAGATTTTGTTTGGACTATTGGAAGTTCAAATGGAACAAGTTTTGTCTATGTTGGAGTTCCCGAAGAGAGGGATATATGATGTTATTTTTTGTTCAGAAGATATCTTTTCTGACTTTTGGAAGAGAATGGATCTAGTGAAGGAAGATTCGATACTTGAAGGTGTTTTTTTTGTGTCGCATTTTCCTAGGAAGGAAAGGCTAATAGTAATAAGGATGTATAGTCCTTTCATATTGGAAGAAGAGATCATGACCTTTTTATCCCGGTACTGTGAGAAAGTGAGTTCTGCTGGCAAAATGTTTAACCGATATGGTTTTTGGACCACGAGGTGGAGGTTCCTGGTCAAGTTCAAGGAAAGTTCGGATGGTGTTGTGGTACTCCCACCAAGTAGATTCAAAATCGGGACAGTTAATGGAGATATGTTCTTTACAGGTATGCCGAAGTTTTGTAGGCGTTGTAAACAGTATGGCCATGAAAAGGATTCCTGTACATTACAGTGGTGTGCCAAGTGTGAAGAAGTGGGACATAAGGCAGAGAATTGTGAAAAAAGTAAGAAATGTAATCTATGTGGTGGCAGTGGTCATTTATATGATTGCTGTCCTGTCAATAAAAGGGAGGAGAAGTCAGTTGACAAGGAAGATGGAAATGAAGAAGAGTCTGAAGCTGCCCCCCATGATGAAACGGAAGAGAACATATCTCAAAAGAAGGAGGAACAAATAAGAGATATAAGAAAAGAAGGTGATCATATGGAAGAAGATACTGAGAGTGATATCACAGGCGTTGAGATTGAAAATACTAGCTTGGAAGAAGAAGTGGAGGTGGATAGGGAGTCAGAAGATCAGGAGGAAAGTGAGTCCTCCAGTCAGGATGAAAAGGAAGGTGCTGTAAGTAATATGGAAGAGGAGGAGGAGGGTGAAGAAACTAGTGAAGAAGAAAGAGAGGATGTCGCATGTGAAGCCAGAGAAGAAATTGAAGGAGTTTGTCATCTGGGAAGGACTCTAGTAAAGCAAAGGATGTTTCAGAAAAAAATATGAGGGAGATGGAGGAGAGACAAGAAGTGTTGAAAATGCTAGAGAGTTGTGAAGGGGGGAGTCAGGCTAGTCTAAGGCGCAAAGTGTGGAATAACATTTATAGCGATATGCATCGTTTTTTTTCAACTTACAGAATACCTCAGTCGTTGGCTAAAGAGGTAGAAGAAGCTTGGGATGGTCGGTTTCTGGATGGAAGGCTTTTGAATGCCTTGGCAGCATATGGCCTGAAGAGAGGAATGTTGCCTTAAATCGTAATGGTAAAGATTGTAATGTTGCGATGAAAAGAATATGGAATAACTGTATTGTGATAATATAAACGTATATATATATAAAATAAGATTGGAAAAATGGATATATGACCCACAATGATGGATAACAACCTAATACCATTTGGAAATCATTGCAAAGCATGAAATGGTAAATATGGGACTTGTAATCTGAGTGGAAAAAAAAAAAAAAAAAAAAAATCTGTTCTTATCAGTTTAATATCTGATACGTCCCCTATCTGGGGACCATATATTAAATGGATTTTTAGAACAGGGAGATGGAAAAAGAGCTTGCTCTGTCCACTCCACGCATTGACCTGGTATTGCAGTATCTCCAGGACCGGTGCACCCCTTCTTTAATGCAGTTTCTAAAATCAGAAAGAATTGAATTCAATGTTTTTTGTTCATTTTGCTTGTTTGTCGGATTTTGGGATGGACTCTTTGGCTCTGCTTTTCTTCTCCTCATTGGATTTTTCATGTTCAAAGTTGCAGAAGCCAGATTACAAGCTCATTTTGGTTCAACTTCAGCAACTGTGCATTGCATTGCCATGTAATGTGATGCAATGCTATCTTTCTAGCTCTCCCTTTTTACTTCCTTTTGGATAAACAGACATATTAGGCAAGCATTTTGGAGCTTTCACCTAAATAACTACAGGTGGTGAGATAAGCTGCACAATATAATTGACCTTTCAGTATATTGTTGCACACACACCATCTATTTAGCAAATGCCCTTGTTATCAACAGCAGCCTTTTAAACTCACCTGAGCTAACAGGTATGTGCGCTGGTTACTCTGCTGCGCTTAAAATTTCTTTTTTGGTTTGCTACAATGCCTTTTCTGAAACGTTGTCTCCTTCTGCTGGAACACTGACTTCTTTCATTTAATGCCTGCAGACTATAAAAGAGAACCCAACCCAAAAAGTTTGGTTGATTAGTCTGTGGCATTCTGTTAAACTGTTGCTTATGGCGGTCTCTGTGAGCTTCTCAGCGACATTCAGCCAGCCAGGTATCCTGCCTGCAGTAGATGGAATGTGGCAATGGAACGCTGGCTGCGCGTGTCATAATAGGCTCTGAGCCTTTATATACCTGTGCACAGCAGCAGCCACCTTCAGTCTGCTGCTGGACAGCCAGCAGCAGCAGCAGCAGGAGAGGTATGTAATCAGGAGCCCTCCTGCTAAGGGTAGACAGCTGCTCGTTCCACCCCACCCCCCGCCTTAATTGGTTCTCCTCCCTTCCAACGGTGTTGAGGCGGGTGGGAACAGCAGGGGGTGAAGGTGCTGTGTTTAAAGAGGTGGAGTTATGCAGATCTAAAACGCGTGGATTGCAGCAGCAGAAAGCCGAAAAGTGCAGGCATGTAAGGGATCTAGAGGTTGACAACATGTCTTCTTAACGGGAGTCCAGGAGCTCATCTCCACAAATGGACTTTTTAGGATCCTTGGGTGGCTCCGTAGTTTGAAACCAATTCTGGTTATCGCTTCTCGGCCTTTTGGCTAAGATCAAGTGTAGTATCTGTTCTTATCAGTTTAATATCTGATACGTCCCCTATCTGGGGACCATATATTAAATGGATTTTTAGAACAGGGAGATGGAAAAAGAGCTTGCTCTGTCCACTCCACGCATTGACCTGGTATTGCAGTATCTCCAGGACCGGTGCACCCCTTCTTTAATGCAGTTTCTAAAATCAGAAAGAATTGAATTCAATGTTTTTTGTTCATTTTGCTTGTTTGTCGGATTTTGGGATGGACTCTTTGGCTCTGCTTTTCTTCTCCTCATTGGATTTTTCATGTTCAAAGTTGCAGAAGCCAGATTACAAGCTCATTTTGGTTCAACTTCAGCAACTGTGCATTGCATTGCCATGTAATGTGATGCAATGCTATCTTTCTAGCTCTCCCTTTTTACTTCCTTTTGGATAAACAGACATATTAGGCAAGCATTTTGGAGCTTTCACCTAAATAACTACAGGTGGTGAGATAAGCTGCACAATATAATTGACCTTTCAGTATATTGTTGCACACACACCATCTATTTAGCAAATGCCCTTGTTATCAACAGCAGCCTTTTAAACTCACCTGAGCTAACAGGTATGTGCGCTGGTTACTCTGCTGCGCTTAAAATTTCTTTTTTGGTTTGCTACAATGCCTTTTCTGAAACGTTGTCTCCTTCTGCTGGAACACTGACTTCTTTCATTTAATGCCTGCAGACTATAAAAGAGAACCCAACCCAAAAAGTTTGGTTGATTAGTCTGTGGCATTCTGTTAAACTGTTGCTTATGGCGGTCTCTGTGAGCTTCTCAGCGACATTCAGCCAGCCAGGTATCCTGCCTGCAGTAGATGGAATGTGGCAATGGAACGCTGGCTGCGCGTGTCATAATAGGCTCTGAGCCTTTATATACCTGTGCACAGCAGCAGCCACCTTCAGTCTGCTGCTGGACAGCCAGCAGCAGCAGCAGCAGGAGAGGTATGTAATCAGGAGCCCTCCTGCTAAGGGTAGACAGCTGCTCGTTCCACCCCACCCCCCGCCTTAATTGGTTCTCCTCCCTTCCAACGGTGTTGAGGCGGGTGGGAACAGCAGGGGGTGAAGGTGCTGTGTTTAAAGAGGTGGAGTTATGCAGATCTAAAACGCGTGGATTGCAGCAGCAGCAAGCCGAAAAGTGCAGGCATGTAAGGGATCTAGAGGTTGACAACATGTCTTCTTAACGGGAGTCCAGGAGCTCATCTCCACAAATGGACTTTTCAGGATCCTTGGGTGGCTCCGTAGTTTGAAACCAATTCTGGTTATCGCTTCTCGGCCTTTTGGCTAAGATCAAGTGTAGTATCTGTTCTTATCAGTTTAATATCTGATACGTCCCCTATCTGGGGACCATATATTAAATGGATTTTTAGAACAGGGAGATGGAAAAAGAGCTTGCTCTGTCCACTCCACGCATTGACCTGGTATTGCAGTATCTCCAGGACCGGTGCACCCCTTCTTTAATGCAGTTTCTAAAATCAGAAAGAATTGAATTCAATGTTTTTTGTTCATTTTGCTTGTTTGTCGGATTTTGGGATGGACTCTTTGGCTCTGCTTTTCTTCTCCTCATTGGATTTTTCATGTTCAAAGTTGCAGAAGCCAGATTACAAGCTCATTTTGGTTCAACTTCAGCAACTGTGCATTGCATTGCCATGTAATGTGATGCAATGCTATCTTTCTAGCTCTCCCTTTTTACTTCCTTTTGGATAAACAGACATATTAGGCAAGCATTTTGGAGCTTTAACCTAAATAACTACAGGTGGTGAGATAAGCTGCAAAATATAATTGACCTTTCAGTATATTGTTGCACACACACCATCTATTTAGCAAATGCCCTTGTTATCAACAGCAGCCTTTTAAACTCACCTGAGCTAACAGGTATGTGCGCTGGTTACTCTGCTGCGCTTAAAATTTCTTTTTTGGTTTGCTACAATGCCTTTTCTGAAACGTTGTCTCCTTCTGCTGGAACACTGACTTCTTTCATTTAATGCCTGCAGACTATAAAAGAGAACCCAACCCAAAAAGTTTGGTTGATTAGTCTGTGGCATTCTGTTAAACTGTTGCTTATGGCGGTCTCTGTGAGCTTCTCAGCGACATTCAGCCAGCCAGGTATCCTGCCTGCAGTAGATGGAATGTGGCAATGGAACGCTGGCTGCGCGTGTCATAATAGGCTCTGAGCCTTTATATACCTGTGCACAGCAGCAGCCACCTTCAGTCTGCTGCTGGACAGCCAGCAGCAGCAGCAGCAGGAGAGGTATGTAATCAGGAGCCCTCCTGCTAAGGGTAGACAGCTGCTCGTTCCACCCCACCCCCCGCCTTAATTGGTTCTCCTCCCTTCCAACGGTGTTGAGGCGGGTGGGAACAGCAGGGGGTGAAGGTGCTGTGTTTAAAGAGGTGGAGTTATGCAGATCTAAAACGCGTGGATTGCAGCAGCAGCAAGCCGAAAAGTGCAGGCATGTAAGGGATCTAGAGGTTGACAACATGTCTTCTTAACGGGAGTCCAGGAGCTCATCTCCACAAATGGACTTTTTAGGATCCTTGGGTGGCTCCGTAGTTTGAAACCAATTCTGGTTATCGCTTCTCGGCCTTTTGGCTAAGATCAAGTGTAGTATCTGTTCTTATCAGTTTAATATCTGATACGTCCCCTATCTGGGGACCATATATTAAATGGATTTTTAGAACAGGGAGATGGAAAAAGAGCTTGCTCTGTCCACTCCACGCATTGACCTGGTATTGCAGTATCTCCAGGACCGGTGCACCCCTTCTTTAATGCAGTTTCTAAAATCAGAAAGAATTGAATTCAATGTTTTTTGTTCATTTTGCTTGTTTGTCGGATTTTGGGATGGACTCTTTGGCTCTGCTTTTCTTCTCCTCATTGGATTTTTCATGTTCAAAGTTGCAGAAGCCAGATTACAAGCTCATTTTGGTTCAACTTCAGCAACTGTGCATTGCATTGCCATGTAATGTGATGCAATGCTATCTTTCTAGCTCTCCCTTTTTACTTCCTTTTGGATAAACAGACATATTAGGCAAGCATTTTGGAGCTTTCACCTAAATAACTACAGGTGGTGAGATAAGCTGCACAATATAATTGACCTTTCAGTATATTGTTGCACACACACCATCTATTTAGCAAATGCCCTTGTTATCAACAGCAGCCTTTTAAACTCACCTGAGCTAACAGGTATGTGCGCTGGTTACTCTGCTGCGCTTAAAATTTCTTTTTTGGTTTGCTACAATGCCTTTTCTGAAACGTTGTCTCCTTCTGCTGGAACACTGACTTCTTTCATTTAATGCCTGCAGACTATAAAAGAGAACCCAACCCAAAAAGTTTGGTTGATTAGTCTGTGGCATTCTGTTAAACTGTTGCTTATGGCGGTCTCTGTGAGCTTCTCAGCGACATTCAGCCAGCCAGGTATCCTGCCTGCAGTAGATGGAATGTGGCAATGGAACGCTGGCTGCGCGTGTCATAATAGGCTCTGAGCCTTTATATACCTGTGCACAGCAGCAGCCACCTTCAGTCTGCTGCTGGACAGCCAGCAGCAGCAGCAGCAGGAGAGGTATGTAATCAGGAGCCCTCCTGCTAAGGGTAGACAGCTGCTCGTTCCACCCCACCCCCCGCCTTAATTGGTTCTCCTCCCTTCCAACGGTGTTGAGGCGGGTGGGAACAGCAGGGGGTGAAGGTGCTGTGTTTAAAGAGGTGGAGTTATGCAGATCTAAAACGCGTGGATTGCAGCAGCAGCAAGCCGAAAAGTGCAGGCATGTAAGGGATCTAGAGGTTGACAACATGTCTTCTTAACGGGAGTCCAGGAGCTCATCTCCACAAATGGACTTTTTAGGATCCTTGGGTGGCTCCGTAGTTTGAAACCAATTCTGGTTATCGCTTCTCGGCCTTTTGGCTAAGATCAAGTGTAGTATCTGTTCTTATCAGTTTAATATCTGATACGTCCCCTATCTGGGGACCATATATTAAATGGATTTTTAGAACAGGGAGATGGAAAAAGAGCTTGCTCTGTCCACTCCACGCATTGACCTGGTATTGCAGTATCTCCAGGACCGGTGCACCCCTTCTTTAATGCAGTTTCTAAAATCAGAAAGAATTGAATTCAATGTTTTTTGTTCATTTTGCTTGTTTGTCGGATTTTGGGATGGACTCTTTGGCTCTGCTTTTCTTCTCCTCATTGGATTTTTCATGTTCAAAGTTGCAGAAGCCAGATTACAAGCTCATTTTGGTTCAACTTCAGCAACTGTGCATTGCATTGCCATGTAATGTGATGCAATGCTATCTTTCTAGCTCTCCCTTTTTACTTCCTTTTGGATAAACAGACATATTAGGCAAGCATTTTGGAGCTTTCACCTAAATAACTACAGGTGGTGAGATAAGCTGCACAATATAATTGACCTTTCAGTATATTGTTGCACACACACCATCTATTTAGCAAATGCCCTTGTTATCAACAGCAGCCTTTTAAACTCACCTGAGCTAACAGGTATGTGCGCTGGTTACTCTGCTGCGCTTAAAATTTCTTTTTTGGTTTGCTACAATGCCTTTTCTGAAACGT
The DNA here is from genome assembly GCF_046119375.1 of Phyllobates terribilis. Lineage (NCBI taxonomy): Eukaryota > Metazoa > Chordata > Amphibia > Anura > Dendrobatidae > Phyllobates > Phyllobates terribilis. The sequence continues at coordinate 34,591 of NW_027368611.1, read as the reverse complement.
TGTCTCCTTCTGCTGGAACACTGACTTCTTTCATTTAATGCCTGCAGACTATAAAAGAGAACCCAACCCAAAAAGTTTGGTTGATTAGTCTGTGGCATTCTGTTAAACTGTTGCTTATGGCGGTCTCTGTGAGCTTCTCAGCGACATTCAGCCAGCCAGGTATCCTGCCTGCAGTAGATGGAATGTGGCAATGGAACGCTGGCTGCGCGTGTCATAATAGGCTCTGAGCCTTTATATACCTGTGCACAGCAGCAGCCACCTTCAGTCTGCTGCTGGACAGCCAGCAGCAGCAGCAGCAGGAGAGGTATGTAATCAGGAGCCCTCCTGCTAAGGGTAGACAGCTGCTCGTTCCACCCCACCCCCCGCCTTAATTGGTTCTCCTCCCTTCCAACGGTGTTGAGGCGGGTGGGAACAGCAGGGGGTGAAGGTGCTGTGTTTAAAGAGGTGGAGTTATGCAGATCTAAAACGCGTGGATTGCAGCAGCAGCAAGCCGAAAAGTGCAGGCATGTAAGGGATCTAGAGGTTGACAACATGTCTTCTTAACGGGAGTCCAGGAGCTCATCTCCACAAATGGACTTTTCAGGATCCTTGGGTGGCTCCGTAGTTTGAAACCAATTCTGGTTATCGCTTCTCGGCCTTTTGGCTAAGATCAAGTGTAGTATCTGTTCTTATCAGTTTAATATCTGATACGTCCCCTATCTGGGGACCATATATTAAATGGATTTTTAGAACAGGGAGATGGAAAAAGAGCTTGCTCTGTCCACTCCACGCATTGACCTGGTATTGCAGTATCTCCAGGACCGGTGCACCCCTTCTTTAATGCAGTTTCTAAAATCAGAAAGAATTGAATTCAATGTTTTTTGTTCATTTTGCTTGTTTGTCGGATTTTGGGATGGACTCTTTGGCTCTGCTTTTCTTCTCCTCATTGGATTTTTCATGTTCAAAGTTGCAGAAGCCAGATTACAAGCTCATTTTGGTTCAACTTCAGCAACTGTGCATTGCATTGCCATGTAATGTGATGCAATGCTATCTTTCTAGCTCTCCCTTTTTACTTCCTTTTGGATAAACAGACATATTAGGCAAGCATTTTGGAGCTTTCACCTAAATAACTACAGGTGGTGAGATAAGCTGCACAATATAATTTACCTTTCAGTATATTGTTGCACACACACCATCTATTTAGCAAATGCCCTTGTTATCAACAGCAGCCTTTTAAACTCACCTGAGCTAACAGGTATGTGCGCTGGTTACTCTGCTGCGCTTAAAATTTCTTTTTTGGTTTGCTACAATGCCTTTTCTGAAACGTTGTCTCCTTCTGCTGGAACACTGACTTCTTTCATTTAATGCCTGCAGACTATAAAAGAGAACCCAACCCAAAAAGTTTGGTTGATTAGTCTGTGGCATTCTGTTAAACTGTTGCTTATGGCGGTCTCTGTGAGCTTCTCAGCGACATTCAGCCAGCCAGGTATCCTGCCTGCAGTAGATGGAATGTGGCAATGGAACGCTGGCTGCGCGTGTCATAATAGGCTCTGAGCCTTTATATACCTGTGCACAGCAGCAGCCACCTTCAGTATGCTGCTGGACAGCCAGCAGCAGCAGCAGCAGGAGAGGTATGTAATCAGGAGCCCTCCTGCTAAGGGTAGACAGCTGCTCGTTCCACCCCACCCCCCGCCTTAATTGGTTCTCCTCCCTTCCAACGGTGTTGAGGCGGGTGGGAACAGCAGGGGGTGAAGGTGCTGTGTTTAAAGAGGTGGAGTTATGCAGATCTAAAACGCGTGGATTGCAGCAGCAGCAAGCCGAAAAGTGCAGGCATGTAAGGGATCTAGAGGTTGACAACATGTCTTCTTAACGGGAGTCCAGGAGCTCATCTCCACAAATGGACTTTTTAGGATCCTTGGGTGGCTCCGTAGTTTGAAACCAATTCTGGTTATCGCTTCTCGGCCTTTTGGCTAAGATACCACATCTTGCCAGAAGGATTCTAAGCCAATCGTGCCCTTGGCCTTGAGGCATCGGCGGTGTAAAAGCCGTCTTAAGCCTCATGCTGCTTTAGGGGGCAGATACGCAAAGAAACCAAGAAGGCGATCGACCCTATCTACCTTTTGAAGATGGCATCAGCAGTAGCAGCCGCAGTGCGCTCTGCCAGAGCTGGTGACCTTCGCATCAAGAACTCTTTCAAGATCGAAGTGGACGATGCATCCAAGGAGAAGTTGACCTTGAAGTTTTTCGTGAGGAGAGTGCTGCTGGAGATCCTAGGAGTAAAGAGGGAAGACATCCTGGCCCTTCAAGATCGCCCCGGTTCCTTCACTTTGACTCTGGAGTCGGAGTATGCGTGCAAGAACCTCTTCCGCCAGATTCACCTGCACCTTTCAGATGAGGATCTTAAAGGACTCACCTTTGTCATCCTTTACTCCGGTGGAGAGAAGCCGCTCGTGGTTCAGATGAGCAACCCTCATGTTCCCTTAGTTAATATTATTTGCTTTCTTCAAAACTATTTCCCAGAACTGCGGTATTCCCACAAGGTCATGAATGAGGAAAACCTCTGGACGGGAAAGCATAAATTTTTTGTTAAATTTTGTGAAGATCCAAATGGCATTGGTGGTCAGCGTCATCCTCCGTCAAGTTTCCTGATCGGTAGGGAGCGGGGGCGCCTCTTCTACCCGGACATGCCTCTCTTCTGCCGGAAATGCATGTGTTTCGGTCACACTTATGAGAACTGCAAGGAGGAGGTGGCAATCTGTAAGAAGTGCTACAAGCATGGACATGCCACAATGGACTGTACCAATGAGATGGTGTGCAACATCTGCCGGGTCCCAGGTCACTCCTTCCGGGAGTGTCCTTTGAAGAAAAAGGCGGAAACCTATGCTGAAACGCTGGCAAAGCAACCTGCCCGTGTGCCTCCATCTGCTCCCGGGGGGCAGAGGCAACCCTCTGCTGTTCCTGCTCCTGCGGGTGCGTCTACAGCGCGGGGGCAGTCTTCTAGCTCTCCAGTACCTGCTCCACAGACCAAGCCTGCTAGTACATCAGGTGGTACGTCTGCACCTGCTGCACAGAGGAAGCCAACCAACCCTCCTGCTCCTGCTGCTAAGGGGGGTCCCACCGGTGCTCCTGTATCTACTGTGCGAACACAACCCCCTGTAGGCGGGTCCACAAGCACTTCAGTGCCTGCTGCGCAGGGAAAACCTGCCAGTTCTCCTATTCCTGCTGCGCATAAGCCCACGTCTATGCAGAAACCTCCAGCTGAGAAACCTGTCCGTCCTGAGAGGAGGGAAGCTTCATCTAAGGACTGGGCTGCTGATTCTGATCCGGGTGATATGGTGGTGGAGGGGAGTCCCTCTGCTGAAATCGGGACATTTAGCTCGGAGGAAGAAGCAATGGAGCTGGAAACTCGTAGGAAAAGGAAAACAGATGATAGGTCTGATGAGAATGTGGCCAGGGAGACTTCCAAGAAGTGTCCATTAAAACCAAGTCTTCTGCAATACAAGCCAATGGCTCCCGCTGCCCCTCCTGAGGAGCCAAGGCCTTCAGACCCTATAAACATTTCTTTTTCGGACTCAGAAGTGCAGAGCCCGTTAACATCGGTGGGCTTTATGTCTGATTCTGACAGTAGTGTGACCTGAACTATCCTATCATGACCTCATCAATTAAAGTAGCCTCGCTCAATGTGAGGAGTATAAGGGGCTCTACAAGAAGGGCTGCTTTGTTTTCCTACCTGTCAACAGTGGACTGTGATGTCTTTTGTTTGCAAGAATGTAACATTGACTTTGATATGAATTATGCAGATTTAAGAAAAGATTGGCCTCATGGGCCCTCTATCTGGTCCGGAGATAATGAAAATCGTTCCTCTGGCATTGGAGTGCTGTTTAGGTCGCATGACTTTAAAATCAACTCTTTTGTGGACATTTCTTCTGGACGTGCTCTTTTCTTAAATATTAGTTTTAAAGGTGTGGACTTTAGACTTTTGAACATTTATGCTTCTCCGGTGAAGGAAGAGAGACATCAGTTGTTTGAAGATGTGCAATATTACCTACCTGGTTCATCGCCTCTGATGTTCTGTGGGGATTTCAATTGTGTCTTGCCTGGTGAAGGGAGAAGCGGGAGTTCCACCGTTCCTAAAAAAGACAAAACAGAGAAACAACTAAAGGATTTGTTAACTGATTTTTTTCTTAGAGACTCCTGGAAAGAGATCCGTAGTAATGATCCCGGTTATACTTGGGAGAACTCTTCTTCTAAATCTCGTATTGATTTTATTTTCATGTCCCAATATGTGAATGTCAAATCTGTTGTCTTAATCCCAAACATTTTTTCAGATCATAAGATGTTGCTATCAGAGTTAGAATTACCTGGGCTTGTCAAGGCAAGAGGAGTTTGGAGGCTAAATACAACATTGTTACAAGATCCTAAGGTAAGAACAGATTTTAAAGCGTTTTTTAATTATTTAAGAACAAAACAAGAAAAATTTTTAACTCTGCTAGAATGGTGGGAATACAGCAAGATGAAGATAAAAAGTTTTTTTATCAAGGTCAGCATAGCCAATGCAAGAGAAAAGTCCGCTTGGCATAAAAGGCTTATTACTAAATTGCAGACCTGTTATCAACTAAGAGATGTGGGACTTGAAATGGACGATTTAATTGAAGCAACAAAAAAAGAAATTAAAAAGAGTATAGAGTCGAAGGGTAAGGAAATAATTTATAACTCAAAAATTGAAGTGATGGAGAAAAATGAAAAGTGCTCAAGATTTTTTTTTAAAAAAGTAGTTGCTGCTAAGGAAATGATAACAGAATTAGAGGGTGAAACTACAACTGAAGGTATGCTCAACCAAGCTCACCAGTTTTATCAGCAGCTTTTTAATGAGAAAACTATAGACCAGTCTTTTACTGAAGATGCCCTTAATTCATTAAAAAATAGTCTGAGCCGCGAAGACCAAGAATTGTTATGCACTGAAGTCACCTTGTCGGAAGTAGATGCTGCTATCAAAAGTTTTTCCTATGGGAAAACCCCTGGTTCTGACGGTTTGCCTGTTGAATTTTATCGTGAATTTTGGAATTTTTTAAAACCCGACTTGTTTTTAGTAATCAAAGAAGCTTTTAAGTGTGATATCCTGCCTATATCTTGGAGAAGTGGTCTGGTCTCCCTGATTTTTAAAAAAGGAGCCAAATCCCATCTGGCAAACTGGAGACCAATCACACTGTTGAATGTTGATTACAAGTTGATGTCCAAAATTTTAGTGAACCGTTTTAAAAAAGTTTTATCCAAAGTTATTTATGAAGACCAGGTATGTGGGGTGCCAGGAAGAGGAGTTGCGGAGCATCTCAATACCATCCGCGATGTCATATGGTACCAGCAATCCAGGAAGCAAGACTTAGCAATTTTATCGTTGGATTTTCAAAAGGCTTTTGATCGTGTCTCTCATTGTTTTTTATGGTTGGTTTTAAAAAAAATGGGCTTCCCTGAAATTTTTATCAAGCAAGTGGCACTTTTATATAAGAACTCTTTTAGTAAAATTTTAATCAATGGATTTTTGTCTAATGAAGTGTTTTTGCATTCAGGTGTGAAGCAAGGCTGCCCTTTGTCCCCAGTGCTATTTATATGTGCAATAGAGCCTCTTTTATCTATGCTACGAGAGGATAAAGTGATTAAAGGTGTCCCTATCCCTGGAGGACATGGAAGAGATGTGAAGGTAATGGGCTACATGGATGATATTACTATTTTTTGTTCATCACCTGCCGCTCTCAGGAGAGCTATAAGAACGACCAATTTTTTTTGTGAAGCCTCAGGTTTTAAGTTAAACATTGAGAAATGTGATTGTTTTGTCCGTGGCAATTGGGCGGATGTGTCCATCCCTGATCTCCCGATGCAGTCAGAGAAGATTAAAATTCTGGGCGTGATTTTTGATCGACAGAATGATGGAATGAAGAGCTGGGATGGAGTAAGGGACAAAATACAAAAGAAGATTGACTTTTGGAAATTAAGAAAATTAACAATCGAAGGTAAAGTTTTAATTATTAAGGCCCTTCTGCTTCCTGTCATGTTATATCTCAGTTATGTTTATCCCCCAAGTGACCTTACAGCGAGAAGATTACAGAGAATGCTGTTTGAATTTGTGTGGAACTCTAAGTTCGAAAAGGTGAAGAGAGAAACAATGTACAAGATGCACCACCTTGGTGGTAAGGATGTTCCCAACGTCAAACTGTTTTTATACTCCAAGTTTTTTAGCCTCTGTTTTAAATATATGTTTGCTTCAAGCCCTTGGGCACATTTTTTAAGATATGCAGCTGGCCACATTTTTAAGAGGCGAAAGTGGATATCCATTTCTTTAACAAGCCCAGTGTTGTTATCCCATCCACAACAATATGCCATCCTGGAGAAAGTTATCAGATTATATGGCCTAGATTCTTTTGAGATGGAGACATTGAAGAATGCAAGGAAGCTGCTGCAGCAATTAAAAAAGAAAGAAACTTTGACGCCCATAAGCCATTATTCATATAGCAGAGTCACTAAAATATGGAATTTAACAAATGCACCTTACCTGATGAATCAACATAAAGACTTAGCTTGGATGATTGTGCAGGAATGTTTACCGACTCGTGATTTCCAGTATAAAAGAAGACTTAGCACTATACAAACCTGCCCGAGGCATCAGTGCAATAATGATGAGACTACTATGCACCTTATTTGGAATTGTGATTTTGCACAGCAAGTGTGGAAAGACTGTGGTGAGCTTTTAAAATTTTTATCTGGTCTTAATTTTTTAAGCCATGAAGTGGTTTTATATGGGATTTTACCAAACATGACGAAAGAAAAAGAGAGAGTTTTATGGTGCACTTTGAGTTGTGTTAAAAGTGCTCTATGGAAGACCAGAAACATATTGTTGTTTAAAAGAGACTATATAGAAGTCAAGGATTGTATAAGACTGGCATTAAGTGAAATTTATATGTACTACCTAATGGATATGAAGAAGCTTGGAAAGAAAAGAGCCCTGAGTATATGGAACTATCACCTATGGAAGATGTTATTTTAAAGCTCTGAAGAAAAGATAAAGACTACGATATTTTAAATATAAACGCAAAATCTGTTCTTATCAGTTTAATATCTGATACGTCCCCTATCTGGGGACCATATATTAAATGGATTTTTAGAACAGGGAGATGGAAAAAGAGCTTGCTCTGTCCACTCCACGCATTGACCTGGTATTGCAGTATCTCCAGGACCGGTGCACCCCTTCTTTAATGCAGTTTCTAAAATCAGAAAGAATTGAATTCAATGTTTTTTGTTCATTTTGCTTGTTTGTCGGATTTTGGGATGGACTCTTTGGCTCTGCTTTTCTTCTCCTCATTGGATTTTTCATGTTCAAAGTTGCAGAAGCCAGATTACAAGCTCATTTTGGTTCAACTTCAGCAACTGTGCATTGCATTGCCATGTAATGTGATGCAATGCTATCTTTCTAGCTCTCCCTTTTTACTTCCTTTTGGATAAACAGACATATTAGGCAAGCATTTTGGAGCTTTCACCTAAATAACTACAGGTGGTGAGATAAGCTGCACAATATAATTGACCTTTCAGTATATTGTTGCACACACACCATCTATTTAGCAAATGCCCTTGTTATCAACAGCAGCCTTTTAAACTCACCTGAGCTAACAGGTATGTGCGCTGGTTACTCTGCTGCGCTTAAAATTTCTTTTTTGGTTTGCTACAATGCCTTTTCTGAAACGTTGTCTCCTTCTGCTGGAACACTGACTTCTTTCATTTAATGCCTGCAGACTATAAAAGAGAACCCAACCCAAAAAGTTTGGTTGATTAGTCTGTGGCATTCTGTTAAACTGTTGCTTATGGCGGTCTCTGTGAGCTTCTCAGCGACATTCAGCCAGCCAGGTATCCTGCCTGCAGTAGATGGAATGTGGCAATGGAACGCTGGCTGCGCGTGTCATAATAGGCTCTGAGCCTTTATATACCTGTGCACAGCAGCAGCCACCTTCAGTCTGCTGCTGGACAGCCAGCAGCAGCAGCAGCAGGAGAGGTATGTAATCAGGAGCCCTCCTGCTAAGGGTAGACAGCTGCTCGTTCCACCCCACCCCCCGCCTTAATTGGTTCTCCTCCCTTCCAACGGTGTTGAGGCGGGTGGGAACAGCAGGGGGTGAAGGTGCTGTGTTTAAAGAGGTGGAGTTATGCAGATCTAAAACGCGTGGATTGCAGCAGCAGCAAGCCGAAAAGTGCAGGCATGTAAGGGATCTAGAGGTTGACAACATGTCTTCTTAACGGGAGTCCAGGAGCTCATCTCCACAAATGGACTTTTTAGGATCCTTGGGTGGCTCCGTAGTTTGAAACCAATTCTGGTTATCGCTTCTCGGCCTTTTGGCTAAGATCAAGTGTAGTATCTTTCGAAAAGGCGGTTTTGGATGTTGGCCGCCCTAGTAGATTGATACATTATGCACACTGGGGTTTAGGCGCTTGTTAGTACGCCAGGTGGCTAATATCGTCATCTGGTGGAAAGCATGGCCCCCCAGGATCGACGCCATTGGGCCGGGGAAGATCGAAAGCCCGAAGTGTGAAGTGCCCCAGGAGTGGTGACCCTGGGGTGCCTTAACTCACTGGGATTGGGAACCCCACTTGAGTTTATGGCACATTTGCACAAGCACTTCAAATTTTCTTTCTTCGCACACACCCTTATTCCGGGCCTTCTGGCCTTAGGATGGGGAATTTTTCAATTCCCGGTCGAAGGTCCGGGCAGTATTATACTGTGAAACCTTCACTATTTATTTAATTTCTTTGTCACTTTGTGTCCACTTATTCACGTGTGTCACGTCCTACTAGGATTTTGTCGGGATGCGGTTCCCTTACGGGTTCCTCTCTTGGCAGGTCTAGGGGGGGAGTGTGTGGCCATCAGGTTCCGCTTCCCCCTGAACCCCCCTGGCTCTCCTCTTTCGGGAGGAGAGCGTTGTTGGCTCCCCTCTTCTGGGAGGGGAGCACAGTCTTTGGCTCCCAGTGCCTTGCTCGGGTGAGAACTCGGGCAGGTGCTGGGGGTAAGATTGGGTCGCCTCTGGCTTCGGCTGGAGGTGGCTTTTTGTCCCTGTTCCTCGCTGTGGCCTTTTGGCTCGGAGGGACGGGGAATGGTTTGGGGGACCCTTCTCCTTTTGGAGAGGGTTTCAAGAAGACCAGCATCCTAGTGCACTTTTTTTGTGGCACTTGTCACTTTTTTAAGCGCACTCGGGTTTTGTACACGAATTCGGGCTTTCGATAAAAAAAATCTGTTCTTATCAGTTTAATATCTGATACGTCCCCTATCTGGGGACCATATATTAAATGGATTTTTAGAACAGGGAGATGGAAAAAGAGCTTGCTCTGTCCACTCCACGCATTGACCTGGTATTGCAGTATCTCCAGGACCGGTGCACCCCTTCTTTAATGCAGTTTCTAAAATCAGAAAGAATTGAATTCAATGATTTTTGTTCATTTTGCTTGTTTGTCGGATTTTGGGATGGACTCTTTGGCTCTGCTTTTCTTCTCCTCATTGGATTTTTCATGTTCAAAGTTGCAGAAGCCAGATTACAAGCTCATTTTGGTTCAACTTCAGCAACTGTGCATTGCATTGCCATGTAATGTGATGCAATGCTATCTTTCTAGCTCTCCCTTTTTACTTCCTTTTGGATAAACAGACATATTAGGCAAGCATTTTGGAGCTTTCACCTAAATAACTACAGGTGGTGAGATAAGCTGCACAATATAATTGACCTTTCAGTATATTGTTGCACACACACCATCTATTTAGCAAATGCCCTTGTTATCAACAGCAGCCTTTTAAACTCACCTGAGCTAACAGGTATGTGCGCTGGTTACTCTGCTGCGCTTAAAATTTCTTTTTTGGTTTGCTACAATGCCTTTTCTGAAACGTTGTCTCCTTCTGCTGGAACACTGACTTCTTTCATTTAATGCCTGCAGACTATAAAAGAGAACCCAACCCAAAAAGTTTGGTTGATTAGTCTGTGGCATTCTGTTAAACTGTTGCTTATGGCGGTCTCTGTGAGCTTCTCAGCGACATTCAGCCAGCCAGGTATCCTGCCTGCAGTAGATGGAATGTAGCAATGGAACGCTGGCTGCGCGTGTCATAATAGGCTCTGAGCCTTTATATACCTGTGCACAGCAGCAGCCACCTTCAGTCTGCTGCTGGACAGCCAGCAGCAGCAGCAGCAGGAGAGGTATGTAATCAGGAGCCCTCCTGCTAAGGGTAGACAGCTGCTCGTTCCACCCCACCCCCCGCCTTAATTGATTCTCCTCCCTTCCAACGGTGTTGAGGCGGGTGGGAACAGCAGGGGGTGAAGGTGCTGTGTTTAAAGAGGTGGAGTTATGCAGATCTAAAACGCGTGGATTGCAGCAGCAGCAAGCCGAAAAGTGCAGGCATGTAAGGGATCTAGAGGTTGACAACATGTCTTCTTAACGGGAGTCCAGGAGCTCATCTCCACAAATGGACTTTTTAGGATCCTTGGGTGGCTCCGTAGTTTGAAACCAATTCTGGTTATCGCTTCTCGGCCTTTTGGCTAAGATCAAGTGTAGTATCTGTTCTTATCAGTTTAATATCTGATACGTCCCCTATCTGGGGACCATATATTAAATGGATTTTTAGAACAGGGAGATGGAAAAAGAGCTTGCTCTGTCCACTCCACGCATTGACCTGGTATTGCAGTATCTCCAGGACCGGTGCACCCCTTCTTTAATGCAGTTTCTAAAATCAGAAAGAATTGAATTCAATGTTTTTTGTTCATTTTGCTTGTTTGTCGGATTTTGGGATGGACTCTTTGGCTCTGCTTTTCTTCTCCTCATTGGATTTTTCATGTTCAAAGTTGCAGAAGCCAGATTACAAGCTCATTTTGGTTCAACTTCAGCAACTGTGCATTGCATTGCCATGTAATGTGATGCAATGCTATCTTTCTAGCTCTCCCTTTTTACTTCCTTTTGGATAAACAGACATATTAGGCAAGCATTTTGGAGCTTTCACCTAAATAACTACAGGTGGTGAGATAAGCTGCACAATATAATTGACCTTTCAGTATATTGTTGCACACACACCATCTATTTAGCAAATGCCCTTGTTATCAACAGCAGCCTTTTAAACTCACCTGAGCTAACAGGTATGTGCGCTGGTTACTCTGCTGCGCTTAAAATTTCTTTTTTGGTTTGCTACAATGCCTTTTCTGAAACGTTGTCTCCTTCTGCTGGAACACTGACTTCTTTCATTTAATGCCTGCAGACTATAAAAGAGAACCCAACCCAAAAAGTTTGGTTGATTAGTCTGTGGCATTCTGTTAAACTGTTGCTTATGGCGGTCTCTGTGAGCTTCTCAGCGACATTCAGCCAGCCAGGTATCCTGCCTGCAGTAGATGGAATGTGGCAATGGAACGCTGGCTGCGCGTGTCATAATAGGCTCTGAGCCTTTATATACCTGTGCACAGCAGCAGCCACCTTCAGTCTGCTGCTGGACAGCCAGCAGCAGCAGCAGCAGGAGAGGTATGTAATCAGGAGCCCTCCTGCTAAGGGTAGACAGCTGCTCGTTCCACCCCACCCCCCGCCTTAATTGGTTCTCCTCCCTTCCAACGGTGTTGAGGCGGGTGGGAACAGCAGGGGGTGAAGGTGCTGTGTTTAAAGAGGTGGAGTTATGCAGATCTAAAACGCGTGGATTGCAGCAGCAGCAAGCCGAAAAGTGCAGGCATGTAAGGGATCTAGAGGTTGACAACATGTCTTCTTAACGGGAGTCCAGGAGCTCATCTCCACAAATGGACTTTTTAGGATCCTTGGGTGGCTCCGTAGTTTGAAACCAATTCTGGTTATCGCTTCTCGGCCTTTTGGCTAAGATCAAGTGTAGTATCTGTTCTTATCAGTTTAATATCTGATACGTCCCCTATCTGGGGACCATATATTAAATGGATTTTTAGAACAGGGAGATGGAAAAAGAGCTTGCTCTGTCCACTCCACGCATTGACCTGGTATTGCAGTATCTCCAGGACCGGTGCACCCCTTCTTTAATGCAGTTTCTAAAATCAGAAAGAATTGAATTCAATGTTTTTTGTTCATTTTGCTTGTTTGTCGGATTTTGGGATGGACTCTTTGGCTCTGCTTTTCTTCTCCTCATTGGATTTTTCATGTTCAAAGTTGCAGAAGCCAGATTACAAGCTCATTTTGGTTCAACTTCAGCAACTGTGCATTGCATTGCCATGTAATGTGATGCAATGCTATCTTTCTAGCTCTCCCTTTTTACTTCCTTTTGGATAAACAGACATATTAGGCAAGCATTTTGGAGCTTTCACCTAAATAACTACAGGTGGTGAGATAAGCTGCACAATATAATTGACCTTTCAGTATATTGTTGCACACACACCATCTATTTAGCAAATGCCCTTGTTATCAACAGCAGCCTTTTAAACTCACCTGAGCTAACAGGTATGTGCGCTGGTTACTCTGCTGCGCTTAAAATTTCTTTTTTGGTTTGCTACAATGCCTTTTCTGAAACGTTGTCTCCTTCTGCTGGAACACTGACTTCTTTCATTTAATGCCTGCAGACTATAAAAGAGAACCCAACCCAAAAAGTTTGGTTGATTAGTCTGTGGCATTCTGTTAAACTGTTGCTTATGGCGGTCTCTGTGAGCTTCTCAGCGACATTCAGCCAGCCAGGTATCCTGCCTGCAGTAGATGGAATGTGGCAATGGAACGCTGGCTGCGCGTGTCATAATAGGCTCTGAGCCTTTATATACCTGTGCACAGCAGCAGCCACCTTCAGTCTGCTGCTGGACAGCCAGCAGCAGCAGCAGCAGGAGAGGTATGTAATCAGGAGCCCTCCTGCTAAGGGTAGACAGCTGCTCGTTCCACCCCACCCCCCGCCTTAATTGGTTCTCCTCCCTTCCAACGGTGTTGAGGCGGGTGGGAACAGCAGGGGGTGAAGGTGCTGTGTTTAAAGAGGTGGAGTTATGCAGATCTAAAACGCGTGGATTGCAGCAGCAGCAAGCCGAAAAGTGCAGGCATGTAAGGGATCTAGAGGTTGACAACATGTCTTCTTAACGGGAGTCCAGGAGCTCATCTCCACAAATGGACTTTTTAGGATCCTTGGGTGGCTCCGTAGTTTGAAACCAATTCTGGTTATCGCTTCTCGGCCTTTTGGCTAAGATCAAGTGTAGTATCTTTCGAAAAGGCGGTTTTGGATGTTGGCCGCCCTAGTAGATTGATACATTATGCACACTGGGGTTTAGGCGCTTGTTAGTACGCCAGGTGGCTAATATCGTCATCTGGTGGAAAGCATGGCCCCCCAGGATCGACGCCATTGGGCCGGGGAAGATCGAAAGCCCGAAGTGTGAAGTGCCCCAGGAGTGGTGACCCTGGGGTGCCTTAACTCACTGGGATTGGGAACCCCACTTGAGTTTATGGCACATTTGCACAAGCACTTCAAATTTTCTTTCTTCGCACACACCCTTATTCCGGGCCTTCTGGCCTTAGGATGGGGAATTTTTCAATTCCCGGTCGAAGGTCCGGGCAGTATTATACTGTGAAACCTTCACTATTTATTTAATTTCTTTGTCACTTTGTGTCCACTTATTCACGTGTGTCACGTCCTACTAGGATTTTGTCGGGATGCGGTTCCCTTACGGGTTCCTCTCTTGGCAGGTCTAGGGGGGGAGTGTGTGGCCATCAGGTTCCGCTTCCCCCTGAACCCCCCTGGCTCTCCTCTTTCGGGAGGAGAGCGTTGTTGGCTCCCCTCTTCTGGGAGGGGAGCACAGTCTTTGGCTCCCAGTGCCTTGCTCGGGTGAGAACTCGGGCAGGTGCTGGGGGTAAGATTGGGTCGCCTCTGGCTTCGGCTGGAGGTGGCTTTTTGTCCCTGTTCCTCGCTGTGGCCTTTTGGCTCGGAGGGACGGGGAATGGTTTGGGGGACCCTTCTCCTTTTGGAGAGGGTTTCAAGAAGACCAGCATCCTAGTGCACTTTTTTTGTGGCACTTGTCACTTTTTTAAGCGCACTCGGGTTTTGTACACGAATTCGGGCTTTCGATAAAAAAAATCTGTTCTTATCAGTTTAATATCTGATACGTCCCCTATCTGGGGACCATATATTAAATGGATTTTTAGAACAGGGAGATGGAAAAAGAGCTTGCTCTGTCCACTCCACGCATTGACCTGGTATTGCAGTATCTCCAGGACCGGTGCACCCCTTCTTTAATGCAGTTTCTAAAATCAGAAAGAATTGAATTCAATGATTTTTGTTCATTTTGCTTGTTTGTCGGATTTTGGGATGGACTCTTTGGCTCTGCTTTTCTTCTCCTCATTGGATTTTTCATGTTCAAAGTTGCAGAAGCCAGATTACAAGCTCATTTTGGTTCAACTTCAGCAACTGTGCATTGCATTGCCATGTAATGTGATGCAATGCTATCTTTCTAGCTCTCCCTTTTTACTTCCTTTTGGATAAACAGACATATTAGGCAAGCATTTTGGAGCTTTCACCTAAATAACTACAGGTGGTGAGATAAGCTGCACAATATAATTGACCTTTCAGTATATTGTTGCACACACACCATCTATTTAGCAAATGCCCTTGTTATCAACAGCAGCCTTTTAAACTCACCTGAGCTAACAGGTATGTGCGCTGGTTACTCTGCTGCGCTTAAAATTTCTTTTTTGGTTTGCTACAATGCCTTTTCTGAAACGTTGTCTCCTTCTGCTGGAACACTGACTTCTTTCATTTAATGCCTGCAGACTATAAAAGAGAACCCAACCCAAAAAGTTTGGTTGATTAGTCTGTGGCATTCTGTTAAACTGTTGCTTATGGCGGTCTCTGTGAGCTTCTCAGCGACATTCAGCCAGCCAGGTATCCTGCCTGCAGTAGATGGAATGTAGCAATGGAACGCTGGCTGCGCGTGTCATAATAGGCTCTGAGCCTTTATATACCTGTGCACAGCAGCAGCCACCTTCAGTCTGCTGCTGGACAGCCAGCAGCAGCAGCAGCAGGAGAGGTATGTAATCAGGAGCCCTCCTGCTAAGGGTAGACAGCTGCTCGTTCCACCCCACCCCCCGCCTTAATTGATTCTCCTCCCTTCCAACGGTGTTGAGGCGGGTGGGAACAGCAGGGGGTGAAGGTGCTGTGTTTAAAGAGGTGGAGTTATGCAGATCTAAAACGCGTGGATTGCAGCAGCAGCAAGCCGAAAAGTGCAGGCATGTAAGGGATCTAGAGGTTGACAACATGTCTTCTTAACGGGAGTCCAGGAGCTCATCTCCACAAATGGACTTTTTAGGATCCTTGGGTGGCTCCGTAGTTTGAAACCAATTCTGGTTATCGCTTCTCGGCCTTTTGGCTAAGATCAAGTGTAGTATCTGTTCTTATCAGTTTAATATCTGATACGTCCCCTATCTGGGGACCATATATTAAATGGATTTTTAGAACAGGGAGATGGAAAAAGAGCTTGCTCTGTCCACTCCACGCATTGACCTGGTATTGCAGTATCTCCAGGACCGGTGCACCCCTTCTTTAATGCAGTTTCTAAAATCAGAAAGAATTGAATTCAATGTTTTTTGTTCATTTTGCTTGTTTGTCGGATTTTGGGATGGACTCTTTGGCTCTGCTTTTCTTCTCCTCATTGGATTTTTCATGTTCAAAGTTGCAGAAGCCAGATTACAAGCTCATTTTGGTTCAACTTCAGCAACTGTGCATTGCATTGCCATGTAATGTGATGCAATGCTATCTTTCTAGCTCTCCCTTTTTACTTCCTTTTGGATAAACAGACATATTAGGCAAGCATTTTGGAGCTTTCACCTAAATAACTACAGGTGGTGAGATAAGCTGCACAATATAATTGACCTTTCAGTATATTGTTGCACACACACCATCTATTTAGCAAATGCCCTTGTTATCAACAGCAGCCTTTTAAACTCACCTGAGCTAACAGGTATGTGCGCTGGTTACTCTGCTGCGCTTAAAATTTCTTTTTTGGTTTGCTACAATGCCTTTTCTGAAACGTTGTCTCCTTCTGCTGGAACACTGACTTCTTTCATTTAATGCCTGCAGACTATAAAAGAGAACCCAACCCAAAAAGTTTGGTTGATTAGTCTGTGGCATTCTGTTAAACTGTTGCTTATGGCGGTCTCTGTGAGCTTCTCAGCGACATTCAGCCAGCCAGGTATCCTGCCTGCAGTAGATGGAATGTGGCAATGGAACGCTGGCTGCGCGTGTCATAATAGGCTCTGAGCCTTTATATACCTGTGCACAGCAGCAGCCACCTTCAGTCTGCTGCTGGACAGCCAGCAGCAGCAGCAGCAGGAGAGGTATGTAATCAGGAGCCCTCCTGCTAAGGGTAGACAGCTGCTCGTTCCACCCCACCCCCCGCCTTAATTGGTTCTCCTCCCTTCCAACGGTGTTGAGGCGGGTGGGAACAGCAGGGGGTGAAGGTGCTGTGTTTAAAGAGGTGGAGTTATGCAGATCTAAAACGCGTGGATTGCAGCAGCAGCAAGCCGAAAAGTGCAGGCATGTAAGGGATCTAGAGGTTGACAACATGTCTTCTTAACGGGAGTCCAGGAGCTCATCTCCACAAATGGACTTTTTAGGATCCTTGGGTGGCTCCGTAGTTTGAAACCAATTCTGGTTATCGCTTCTCGGCCTTTTGGCTAAGATCAAGTGTAGTATCTGTTCTTATCAGTTTAATATCTGATACGTCCCCTATCTGGGGACCATATATTAAATGGATTTTTAGAACAGGGAGATGGAAAAAGAGCTTGCTCTGTCCACTCCACGCATTGACCTGGTATTGCAGTATCTCCAGGACCGGTGCACCCCTTCTTTAATGCAGTTTCTAAAATCAGAAAGAATTGAATTCAATGTTTTTTGTTCATTTTGCTTGTTTGTCGGATTTTGGGATGGACTCTTTGGCTCTGCTTTTCTTCTCCTCATTGGATTTTTCATGTTCAAAGTTGCAGAAGCCAGATTACAAGCTCATTTTGGTTCAACTTCAGCAACTGTGCATTGCATTGCCATGTAATGTGATGCAATGCTATCTTTCTAGCTCTCCCTTTTTACTTCCTTTTGGATAAACAGACATATTAGGCAAGCATTTTGGAGCTTTCACCTAAATAACTACAGGTGGTGAGATAAGCTGCACAATATAATTGACCTTTCAGTATATTGTTGCACACACACCATCTATTTAGCAAATGCCCTTGTTATCAACAGCAGCCTTTTAAACTCACCTGAGCTAACAGGTATGTGCGCTGGTTACTCTGCTGCGCTTAAAATTTCTTTTTTGGTTTGCTACAATGCCTTTTCTGAAACGTTGTCTCCTTCTGCTGGAACACTGACTTCTTTCATTTAATGCCTGCAGACTATAAAAGAGAACCCAACCCAAAAAGTTTGGTTGATTAGTCTGTGGCATTCTGTTAAACTGTTGCTTATGGCGGTCTCTGTGAGCTTCTCAGCGACATTCAGCCAGCCAGGTATCCTGCCTGCAGTAGATGGAATGTGGCAATGGAACGCTGGCTGCGCGTGTCATAATAGGCTCTGAGCCTTTATATACCTGTGCACAGCAGCAGCCACCTTCAGTCTGCTGCTGGACAGCCAGCAGCAGCAGCAGCAGGAGAGGTATGTAATCAGGAGCCCTCCTGCTAAGGGTAGACAGCTGCTCGTTCCACCCCACCCCCCGCCTTAATTGGTTCTCCTCCCTTCCAACGGTGTTGAGGCGGGTGGGAACAGCAGGGGGTGAAGGTGCTGTGTTTAAAGAGGTGGAGTTATACAGATCTAAAACGCGTGGATTGCAGCAGCAGCAAGCCGAAAAGTGCAGGCATGTAAGGGATCTAGAGGTTGACAACATGTCTTCTTAACGGGAGTCCAGGAGCTCATCTCCACAAATGGACTTTTTAGGATCCTTGGGTGGCTCCGTAGTTTGAAACCAATTCTGGTTATCGCTTCTCGGCCTTTTGGCTAAGATCAAGTGTAGTATCTGTTCTTATCAGTTTAATATCTGATACGTCCCCTATCTGGGGACCATATATTAAATGGATTTTTAGAACAGGGAGATGGAAAAAGAGCTTGCTCTGTCCACTCCACGCATTGACCTGGTATTGCAGTATCTCCAGGACCGGTGCACCCCTTCTTTAATGCAGTTTCTAAAATCAGAAAGAATTGAATTCAATGTTTTTTGTTCATTTTGCTTGTTTGTCGGATTTTGGGATGGACTCTTTGGCTCTGCTTTTCTTCTCCTCATTGGATTTTTCATGTTCAAAGTTGCAGAAGCCAGATTACAAGCTCATTTTGGTTCAACTTCAGCAACTGTGCATTGCATTGCCATGTAATGTGATGCAATGCTATCTTTCTAGCTCTCCCTTTTTACTTCCTTTTGGATAAACAGACATATTAGGCAAGCATTTTGGAGCTTTCACCTAAATAACTACAGGTGGTGAGATAAGCTGCACAATATAATTGACCTTTCAGTATATTGTTGCACACACACCATCTATTTAGCAAATGCCCTTGTTATCAACAGCAGCCTTTTAAACTCACCTGAGCTAACAGGTATGTGCGCTGGTTACTCTGCTGCGCTTAAAATTTCTTTTTTGGTTTGCTACAATGCCTTTTCTGAAACGTTGTCTCCTTCTGCTGGAACACTGACTTCTTTCATTTAATGCCTGCAGACTATAAAAGAGAACCCAACCCAAAAAGTTTGGTTGATTAGTCTGTGGCATTCTGTTAAACTGTTGCTTATGGCGGTCTCTGTGAGCTTCTCAGCGACATTCAGCCAGCCAGGTATCCTGCCTGCAGTAGATGGAATGTGGCAATGGAATGCTGGCTGCGCGTGTCATAATAGGCTCTGAGCCTTTATATACCTGTGCACAGCAGCAGCCACCTTCAGTCTGCTGCTGGACAGCCAGCAGCAGCAGCAGGAGAGGTATGTAATCAGGAGCCCTCCTGCTAAGGGTAGACAGCTGCTCGTTCCACCCCACCCCCCGCCTTAATTGGTTCTCCTCCCTTCCAACGGTGTTGAGGCGGGTGGGAACAGCAGGGGGTGAAGGTGCTGTGTTTAAAGAGGTGGAGTTATGCAGATCTAAAACGCGTGGGTTGCAGCAGCAGCAAGCCGAAAAGTGCAGGCATGTAAGGGATCTAGAGGTTGACAACATGTCTTCTTAACGGGAGTCCAGGAGCTCATCTCCACAAATGGACTTTTTAGGATCCTTGGGTGGCTCCGTAGTTTGAAACCAATTCTGGTTATCGCTTCTCGGCCTTTTGGCTAAGATCAAGTGTAGTATCTGTTCTTTTAAGAACACAAGAGCTACGATCTACACTTGACGAGAGCGATCGAACTCAGAAGGAGAAGAGCTTCGGAGCCCAGCTGACATCGGAGAAGGAAGGCGGATATCGGTGGGAGGAAGAAGCTCTAAAGAATCCAGAAGAAGACGAAGACTCGTAGAAGAATTGGGCTGTCCTGTGGAATCTTCGAGGAAGAAAATCATCGAGACAAAGACCTTTCGGGGAATTTGTCCAGAACACGACGGGAGAAGAATCTGCATAGCTCCACCCATTCCGGGAAGAGTTCCAGATCCAGCTCCAAGAAGTAACTGCAGGAGGAAAGCCATGGCAAGCGCTGCGAGGAAGGCCGAAAAGAAGAGCCTGGAGCCGGGGACAGCCAGGAGGGCCCAGCCAGGAGCCGATTCTGACCCCAAGGACTCTGCCTCCACGAATGGCCAGCAGAAGGGACCCCAGAAGCCCCGCCACGAAGCTCCAGCCCTGGAGCCATGGATGCGGCAGACGGTGGCCCTGAAGCTGAAGGAAGTGGATGGGAGGGTGCCGCACATGTCCTTGGACGTGTTCTGCCAGAAGATGCTGCTGGATCGAGGCTTCTCCAGGTCGGACACCCTCAGCATCCAGACCTTCTTGACGGGGATCTTCTTCGTCACCTTCGCCACTGTGAACACCTGCAGGAGGTTCTGGGAAATGGTAAGCGCAAAAGGACCGGATAATTCTTTCTCTGCCTTTACAGGTAGCTGCCCTATCCAGAGGGACGAAAGGAGGATCACGGTCTCCATGCGCAACCCGCACACCCCAGGCCAAGACATCTGTACCTTCCTGAGACGCTTCTGTTTGGTTGTGAAGGAACCCTCTCACATCCTGAATGGACTCGGCTTCTGGACAGGTAAGTGGTCGGTGACCGTTAGACTTCACAGGGACCTGGCGTACTCAGACGGACTTCGGCACCTGCCCCCGACATTCTCCCTGGGCAACTCCTACGGCCTCATCTATTACCCGGACATGCCGCGGAACTGCAGGAGATGCGGCAAGAACGGCCACGAGATGAAGAACTGCAAGGAGGATGCCTGCAGGATTTGTTGAGTGACGGGACACAGCTCGAAGGACTGCCCGAAGAAGACGTCCTGCAACCTGTGTGGGCTGGCGGCTCATCTGTACAAGGATTGCCCCAAGCGTGAGAGATCCTGGGCATCGGTGGTTGCGACGACCCCAGCTCCGGAGGACAAGGCCCCGACGACCAGGCCTGTGAAGGTCAAGGACGCGACGACCAAGGCCCCAGCGGCCAAGGCCGAGACGACCAAGGCCAAAGCGGTCAAGGAGTCGGTGGCCAAAGCCCCAGCGACGGTCCCAGCAGCTCCGAAGCAGAAGAAAAAGTCAAAGGAGGGTAAGAGTTCTGTCACCCCTCTCTCGATCCCTCCCCCTGCCACCCCCGTCCAATCCCCCCCCACCCCGGCCACCCCTGCTGAGGATTCCACTTCCTCTTCCTCCTTCCCCTACTCCTCAGCAGGTGTCCTTTCCCCTGCCCCGGCAGCCACTCTCCCTCCCCAGACCATGGTAGCGGTGGAATTAACCTTTCCTCCACCTGCCGCTATCTATTCCGAGGAGGATTTTCCCCTTCTTGTCTCCCCAGTTCCAACTCGGGGAAAGAGGAAGGTGGAGGACAGCCCTGCTACTGAATCCTCCAAAAAGAAGATTCTGGATTTCGTAGGCGAAAAGGAGGATACCCTCCCTGAGCCAGAAGAGATGGAGCACATGGTTGAGACCCTGGTGGCCGAGCCAGAAGAGGAGGAACTGGTGGTCGCCGAGATCGAGGCCGCGCTGCTTGACCAGATGGAGGAAGAGGGCCTGCTGGTGATCCCGTCACCAGCAGTCAACACCGACGAGGGACCACCCGACCGGAGTGGTAACTAAGGTGTATTGCCTGCGCTAACTTTTTCTTTTTTCCCTACATGATGGCTAATATTAACTTATTTTCCATTAATGTCAGGAGCATCAAGGACAAGTTCAGACGTCAGACTATTTATGCCTTCCTTACTTCCCAGTTGTGTGATGTTTATATGTTGCAGGAATGTTCCCTTCCCTCCTCTAGGTCCTTCAAACATCTGGCCAGGGAGTGGTCCCACGGTCCATCCTACTGGTCCGGTGGGGGTGACTGCAAGTCTGCGGGGGTCGCAATTCTGATCAGGGGGGGCGCATTCACGCTTGAGTCCGTCCAGGAGCTCATCTGCGGCAGGGCTCTTGTTGTAGATGGCAACTGGGCGGGAGAACCTGTCAGGTTCATCAACGTGTATGCGTCCCCACTGAAGAATGAGCGTTTGGAGCTTTTCCAGACCCTGCGGCTTCAGCTTGCCACCACCAGGACCTTAGTGATGGCCGGGGATTTCAACTGCCCCATCGAGGAGGATGGTCGTAGTTCTGGCACATCTGCCAAGTTGGACATCACGTCCAAGCTGCTCATCGAGATGGTAACCGAGGCCTCTCTTCAGGATGTGGTGGGCTCCATGGGGAGAGGCTCCACAAACTATTCGTGGAGCCGACCCGATGGCTCACTCCGCTCCAGGATTGACTTTGTGTTCACCTCTCGGGCAGTCAGGCAGAGTAGGCACTCGATGGTCCCCTGCTTCTTCTCCGACCACAGAGCCATTCACTTACAAGGTGTCCTCGGCGACGGTTTTCCGTCCGGCCCCGGCTCCTGGAAGCTGAATTGTGCTCTGCTGGCTCAGGATGAAGTCGTGGAGGAGCTGAGAGCAGCCTACGCAATGTGGCAGTCCTACAAGGGTAGCTTCCAAACAGTCTCTGATTGGTGGGAATATGTTAAACTTGAGTTTCGCTGTTTCTTTCAGGCCAAGGGTCGACAACAGGCGTGTGAGAAGAGGAGGGACTTCAGAGGGCTGCAGCGCGAGCTGCGGTCGCTGCAGGACCTTCTTCACTGCGGCTGGGACGTGAGGGAGGAGCTGGAGGAGACCAAGAAGAGCCTGAAAAGGCACTTTGAGGAGGAGTCCAAGCGAATCGTCTTCCGTTCCAAAGTGGAGAATCTGGAGAAGGGTGAGAAATGTAACTCATTCTTTTTCAGGAAACTTCATGCCGGTCACACGCCCCTGAACGAGCTGCGAGACGAGAGCGGAAACATGCGACGTGGGAAGGAGGACGTGATGAAGGTCGTCAGCGACTTCTACAGCGAACTCTACTCCCACAAGACTACCGACCCCGACGCTGCTGATAAGTTCCTGTCAGGTATCACTAACCATCTTGATCCTGCAGGCACGGCAGCCTTGGACAAACCTCTGATGGTGGGCGAATTGCTCTCTGCCGCTAAATCCTTTAGGACCGGCAGGACCCCGGGCAGTGATGGTCTTCCAGCGGAGCTCTATGTAGCGCTGGGAGACCTCATCTGTCCGGACCTGTTGGACCTGTACGAGGAGATGGTGGTGGAGGGTAGAATGCCTCCATCTTTGAGGGAAGGAATGGTCACGATCCTGTACAAGCGGAAGGGAGAGAGGTGCGACCTGAGGAATTGGCGTCCCATCACTCTGCTCAACGTGGACTACAAGATCCTGGCCAAGACAATGGCGACACGACTTAAGACGGTCATCGGACGGATCATCCACCCGGACCAGACCTGCGGCATCCCTGGACGTCGCATCGCAGACAGCCTCGCTCTCGTGCGGGACACGGTCGAGTACATCAAGGTCCGCCGCGCACACGCGGCCCTGGTCTCCTTGGATCAGGAGAAGGCCTTCGACCGGGTTTCCCACGAGTTCATGGGCCGAGCTCTGCACCGGTTAGGTTTGGGTAACATGTTTTGTTCGTATGTCCGTCTGATGTATTTTGATATCCACAGCTCGGTGTTGGTGAACGGCGGGAAGACTGACCCCTTCCCTGTCCTCTCTGGGGTCAGACAAGGCTGCCCTCTATCACCTCTTCTTTTTGTTTGTGTTATAGAACTCTTCGCAGAGGCTATCCGGCAGAATGGAGAGATCAGAGGGATCACCGCACCGGGTCCGGGACGACACGAGGTCAAGTGCTCGCTCTACATGGACGACGTCACCGTCTTCTGCGCTGATCGTGGTTCAGTCGACGCCCTCGTCCAGACGTGTGAGAGGTTCGGCCGGGCTTCAGGGGCCAAAGTCAACTGCAGGAAGTCGGAAGCCATGCTCTTCGGGGATTGGCAGCCGGCCTCCTCCGCCCCCTTCCCCTTCAACATTCAACCGGATTTCCTCAAGGTGCTGGGAGTCTGGTTCGGGAAGGAAGGAGCGGCCCTCAAGTCCTGGCAAGAACGCTTGGCCAAGGTGAAGCAACGGATCGGACTCTGGAGCCTCAGACACCTCACTTGTGAGGGTAAGGCACTCGTCCTGCGTAATGAGGTCCTGCCCGTCTTGCAGTACACGGCGCAGGCCTGGCCCCCACACGTCACTGTGTGCAGGGCCATTACCAGGACAGTGTTTCACTTTGTCTGGGGATCCAAGATGGACAGAGTCAGGCGGGCCGTCATGTACAAGGAGCCTCGCAAGGGTGGGAAGGGCGTTCCAGATATCCCCACCCTCCTGCGATCCTCTTTTGTGTGTGATTGTGTCCGCCGGACTTTGCAAGTCAAGAATGGCTCCGCGGGCAGGTCCATGTCTCGCTTCTTCCTGCTTCCTCTTTGGAGGCGACTCGGCTGGGACAAGTGGGACAGCTCCTTCCCCTACAACTGGACGACGCCATGGTTCTACGGAGACGTCGTTCGATTTGTGGGGGAACATCAACTGGAGGGACTCAAGCCCGACTTGTGGAAGCCCAAAACTATCCACAAGCTCATCAGAGCCAAGGATGACGTGGAGAACATCACAGGACTTCACCAGGACACGCTGGAGACTGTGTGGACAAATGTGTCGTCTGACAGGCTGACCAACGGGCACAAGGACTTGTCGTGGATGGCGATTCAGGGCGGACTGCCCGTCCGGTCATTCATGCATGCCCGGAACCTGTGCAAGACCCGGTACTGCCCAAGGTGCCCCTTCGTGGAGGAAACATCTTTGCACACTTTTTGGGACTGCGGATTTGCACAGCGCCTGTTGACTGCCCTTGAGGACGACCTGAGGAACTCTGTCCCCAGGGCGAGCCTATCGCACCATTCTGTGTTTTACGGACTCTTCCCTGGGGTTCATACCGTCGGAGCCATCCAGGAGGCTTGGCGCCTTATGAACTGCTTCAAGGATGCCGTTTGGGTCGCCAGGAACCGGCTCATCTTGAGGAGGGAGAGGATGTCCATCCAGGACTGCCGCAGGCTGATCCACAGCCTGCTCAGAGACTATTCCATCGTGGACAGTCCGGAGGACGAGGATGAGGACTAAACCCCTCCTCCCCCTCTCCCCTTATGTGTCTTGTCTTTCAATAAAGCTTCGGGCCTGTGATTTTCCCCTCCCCATCCCCTTTTTCCCAATCCCCATCCCTTATCACGGTTCGTCGTACTGTATTGATTGACATGCTTTTTCTTTCAGATTGAGTGTTTTGTGTAGCATAGGGGTGTGATGTGTCTAGTTAGTGCGTCGTATCCTCATGCTATGTAAATATGATGTAGAATTCTGTGTGTACTGGGCTGCGGCACTGTACACTGTCTGTTAACTTATTTTTTGTGCTAATAAAAGATATATTCAATCAAAAAAAATCTGTTCTTATCAGTTTAATATCTGATACGTCCCCTATCTGGGGACCATATATTAAATGGATTTTTAGAACAGGGAGATGGAAAAAGAGCTTGCTCTGTCCACTCCACGCATTGACCTGGTATTGCAGTATCTCCAGGACCGGTGCACCCCTTCTTTAATGCAGTTTCTAAAATCAGAAAGAATTGAATTCAATGTTTTTTGTTCATTTTGCTTGTTTGTCGGATTTTGGGATGGACTCTTTGGCTCTGCTTTTCTTCTCCTCATTGGATTTTTCATGTTCAAAGTTGCAGAAGCCAGATTACAAGCTCATTTTGGTTCAACTTCAGCAACTGTGCATTGCATTGCCATGTAATGTGATGCAATGCTATCTTTCTAGCTCTCCCTTTTTACTTCCTTTTGGATAAACAGACATATTAGGCAAGCATTTTGGAGCTTTCACCTAAATAACTACAGGTGGTGAGATAAGCTGCACAATATAATTGACCTTTCAGTATATTGTTGCACACACACCATCTATTTAGCAAATGCCCTTGTTATCAACAGCAGCCTTTTAAACTCACCTGAGCTAACAGGTATGTGCGCTGGTTACTCTGCTGCGCTTAAAATTTCTTTTTTGGTTTGCTACAATGCCTTTTCTGAAACGTTGTCTCCTTCTGCTGGAACACTGACTTCTTTCATTTAATGCCTGCAGACTATAAAAGAGAACCCAACCCAAAAAGTTTGGTTGATTAGTCTGTGGCATTCTGTTAAACTGTTGCTTATGGCGGTCTCTGTGAGCTTCTCAGCGACATTCAGCCAGCCAGGTATCCTGCCTGCAGTAGATGGAATGTGGCAATGGAACGCTGGCTGCGCGTGTCATAATAGGCTCTGAGCCTTTATATACCTGTGCACAGCAGCAGCCACCTTCAGTCTGCTGCTGGACAGCCAGCAGCAGCAGCAGCAGGAGAGGTATGTAATCAGGAGCCCTCCTGCTAAGGGTAGACAGCTGCTCGTTCCACCCCACCCCCCGCCTTAATTGGTTCTCCTCCCTTCCAACGGTGTTGAGGCGGGTGGGAACAGCAGGGGGTGAAGGTGCTGTGTTTAAAGAGGTGGAGTTATGCAGATCTAAAACGCGTGGATTGCAGCAGCAGCAAGCCGAAAAGTGCAGGCATGTAAGGGATCTAGAGGTTGACAACATGTCTTCTTAACGGGAGTCCAGGAGCTCATCTCCACAAATGGACTTTTTAGGATCCTTGGGTGGCTCCGTAGTTTGAAACCAATTCTGGTTATCGCTTCTCGGCCTTTTGGCTCAGATCTGTAATGGGTCTAGTCATTTGGCTGTCTGTGCGTTAACTCTTGGCCCTGTGGCATCGCCATTTTATGGCTTAAGCCACTTGCTGCTATAAGGAGTTGGCCAATAGACACGACTAGCGATAATGGGACGCATTCGATACGCTGGGCCCGGTGAGGCTCGAGTGAAGTTTGGAATCCAGATTGATGTGGAAGAAGGCAAAGAAGGAATCTTTACCCTCAGCTTCGTGGTGAAGGAGATTTTGTTTGGACTCCTTGAAGTGAAGAAGGAAGAAATCTTGTGCCTCCAGCAATTCAAAAGCAAGTATAATCTTGTATTTACTTCTATGGCTGTTTGCAACAATTTCTATGATTGTTTGAAAAAGAATCTGGACAATCAATATTTGGATGGGCTGACTTTTGTCATCTTGTATTGCTCCAAAGAGGTACCTCTGACTGTTTTCATGTACAACCCACATGTGGACTTGGCTTTGATTTATGCCTTTCTAAATAGGCACTGCTATATTACCAAGGTGGCAGTAAAAGTCATGAATGAGGAGGAACTATGGACCGGTAAATATCGTTTCATGGTCAAGTTCCGGGAAAGTCCTGATGAACCAGGGGGTATACATTATCCTCCATCAAATTTTTCCATTGGGAGTGAGCGGGGTTACCTGTTCTTCCCCAATGCGCCCAGGTTTTGTCGTCATTGTAGGAGGTATGGCCATACTCAGGAAGCATGCGACATCAGACAGATTATTTGCAGGAAGTGCAATGAGGTGGGTCATTCTTCCAATAATTGCAAAAATGAAATAGTCTGTAATCTCTGCGGAGAGAAGGGGCATGCCTTCAGAGACTGTATATTCCATCCTGGTTCATATGCGGGGGCAGCGGGAAGGGGAAGGAGAAGAAATGAATCTCCTGCACCCACAGCTACAACTCCGACTGCTGCAACTCCGACTGTTCCGATATCTACTCTGGCTTTCCTGGATGAGGAGGAGGCTCGGGTTGCTTTTCCAGAACTGGTTCGTGTGAATGTAAGAGGAAATATGGAGCTGGCACCTGAGCCACCGGTGCAGAGGGCCGCGTCTGTGGCTTCAGATGTCAGTGAGTCTGAGACAATAACTGATGATCGTATAGGCATGGAAGTGGCCCCGGTGGAGGATCTGGAGGCTGAAATTCCAGACATGATGGTTACATTGCAGGGGGAAGAGGAGTCTGATCTGACCAGAACACCGCATGTGGCCTGGAGCGATGTCGTTTCTGACCTTGAGGAGGAGGGAGGTCAGGGGGACTTTGACCCCCAGCGGCGGGATTATAGTTCAGATGAAGATGGAGGCGCTTCAGTGAAGAAAAAGAAGAAAACTGAACCATCCTTTTCCCCTTTAAGTGACTGCAGTGTGAGTCCAGCCCGGGTGTACCCTACTGCATCCGATCCCCAAGATGTGTCTTTTTTGGGGGAAGGCACAAACTACGATATCTGCACGTCCAGCGTCCTACCCCCAGAAGGGTTAGGATGATGTACAGGTGGGCATGTTGTCGTGACCTGCCACATCAAATTAATAGATGGGTGCCCAAGTTGCTCTCAGCATCTTGTCGCTAAATGTTAGGCTGATTAAATCTGAGTCGAGAAGAGTGGCAATTTTGGACTACTTGAGCAACTTGGATGCGGACGTATACTGTGTCCAGGAGTGTGGGATCTCCGATCCCTTAAGTGAAAATGCATGGCCTTTAGGTCAAAGTGTGTGGTCTGGTTCTGTATGTAATAAAAATTGTGGGGTAGGTGTTTGGTGAAGGGTTATAGTGTTAAGATAGAAAGTTACATGGTGGTGGAGGCGGGGAGGTGTGTAATATGTGAGTTAAATTGTAGGGGGTGGAGGGTTAGGGTGGTAAATATGTATGCACCAATAGATAAAGGGGAGAGGCTGGAAATTTTTGAGAAATTATGTTTTTTTTTATCTGGCAAAATGCCAATAATTTTTGTTGGAGATTTCAATTGTGTGCCGGAGGGGGATAAGATGGATGTTACAGGTAAAAGACTCAAGAGTCTTGTGGCGGATTTTTCCTTACAGGATGCTGCGGAAGTTTTTTTAGGTAATCCACCTCCTGCGACCTATAAGGCCGACAGGGGAGGCATAGAGTCTAGAATAGACCGTATCTTCTTTTCTTCACAAAATGTTATTTGTAGGAATTTCCAGCAGGAAGATGTTCCCTTCTCTGACCATGTGTGTTTGAGGGCACGTCTAGAAGGTAAGATTTCCTTTGTATATGGTGGTGGCGTGTGGAAACTTAATGTGCGTTTGCTGGAAGATAATAGGATCATGCGTGATTTTAGGCGAATGTATGTTAGGTGGAGGGATAAAAAAAGTGATTTCAGGAATGTGCTTGAGTGGTGGGACTGGATGAAGAGTGAGATTGGTTTTTTCTTTAGAAAAAGGGGCAGGAGGAAAGCAGCAATGAATAGAGCAAAATTTAATGATTTAAGCTCTAGACTGGAGTGGCTGAGGAAGTTAAGGATGATTGGAGTGGATGTGGATGTTTTGATGTGTCAAGTGAAAGAAGAGATTAAGAAATATATTGAGGGTAAAGGGAAAGAAATTATTTACCGTTCTAAGATTGAACATTTGGAGAAAAATGAGAAATGCACAAGGTTTTTTTTCAAAAAAGTTTTTGGGAAGAAAGTAGATATGGATGAGGTGGTGAATGGTGATGTGGTGTGTGTGAGTGGGAAGGATGTGATGCAGGAGGTGGTGTTGTTTTATAAGGAGTTGTATGGGGAAAAATGGGTTGATGATAGGATGTTGACTGATGCTTTGGGGTGTTTAGAAGGTTGTTTGGGTGAGGATGAACGTGAAATATTGGATGATGTAATTGTGTTGGATGAAGTTAAAAAAGTGGTGATGTCTGCGAGTAAGAATAAAACACCTGGGAAGGATGGACTGCCCGTGGAGTTATATGTTAAGGAATGGGACACGATGGGAAATGACTTATTGGAGGTGTGCCAGTATATGTTCACGGAGAATATGTTGAGTGAATCTATGAGAGATGGGGTGGTGGTTTTGGTTCATAAGAAAGGTGATAAAAAGGATTTGGGGAATTGGAGGCCAATCACCCTTTTGAATGCAGACTATAAGGTGTTTAGTAAATTGTTGGCTAGCCAGATGCGGGAAGTGATTGGCGGTGTGGTGGATGAAGATCAAGTGTGTGCAGTGCCTGGGAGAAGTATGACTGAAAATTTGGTGTTGTTGCGTGATGTGATTGGGGATTGTATGAGTCGTAAGCAGAAATGTTTGTTGTTTTCGGTTGATTTTGAAAAAGCTTTTGACCGTGTGTCACATAGCTTTATGTTTAAGGTTTTGTCTAAGATGGGTTATTCCAGGAATTTTGTAAACTGTGTTAGGAGTTTGTATTGTAATGTTTCAAGTGAATTTTTGGTGAATGGGTGGTTGAGTGAGAAAGTGAGAATTAAATCAGGAGTGCGTCAGGGGTGCCCTATGTCCCCTTTTTTGTTTATTAGTGTGATTGAAGTGTTGATGTGTATGGTTAGGAAGGATAAGGTTATGAGAGGTGTGATGATTCCTGGGAGTAATGGAAAGGATGTGAGAATTCTAGGTTACATGGATGATGTAGTGATTGTGAGTGGGAATATGGCTGCGATGAGTAGGGCAAGGTTGATATTAAGTTTGTTTTGTAGTGTCTCAGCTTTTAAGGTCAATTGGACTAAGAGTTCCTTTAAATGTTTTGGTGAGAGGAATGTACGGATGGATGGTGTGAGGTGTGAGGATGGTGCAATAAAGGTGCTTGGGATTAAGTTTAATGATGATTTGAAAGGAAATGAGAGTTGGGAAGATTGTGGGGTGAGAGTGGTGCGCAAGTTGAATTTTTGGCGAATGAGAGAACTAACTCTGACTGGGAAAGTTCTGATTATTAAGGCGGTTATTTTGCCTATTTTGTTGTTTGTTGCGAATGTATATCCTGCTGCTTTTAAGAAAATTAGGAAAACTGAGAAATTCATCTTTAATTTTCTTTGGGGAAGTCGCATGGAGAAATTGAAACGGGAATATGTCTATAAGTTATGTGTAAATGGTGGTTTGGATTTTCCAAATATTGATTTCTTTTTAGGGATTAGTTACGTGAAAATGGTGGTGGTGGTTCTAGGGAAAAGTAATAAGTGTGCTCATATGATGAAGTATTCGGCTGGATGGATGCTTTATGGCTTAAAGTGGGTCAAAAGGGATGCTAGAGTGCCTGTTGCTTTTAAGTGTCCTGTATGGTATGGTTGTGTTGAGAAATTTGTAAGGAAGTATGATTTGTTGTCCGTTAACATGAGTGATTTTAGGCAAAAGAAGAAAGTCATTAGGATGGTGCGTGAGCGTGAGGTGGTATGTAATATCAATGGGTTGAGAGGGGAGGAAGTAACCGAGATGTGGAGAAAATTAAG
Organism: Phyllobates terribilis; assembly: GCF_046119375.1. Classification (NCBI taxonomy): domain Eukaryota; kingdom Metazoa; phylum Chordata; class Amphibia; order Anura; family Dendrobatidae; genus Phyllobates; species Phyllobates terribilis. The sequence goes on along the minus strand of NW_027368611.1, from coordinate 3,981 downwards.
TATAGATGGTGTGACTAACAGACAGAGAGATATCGCTTGGATGATATTGCATGACATTTTGCCTGTTAGAGATGTGCAAAAGAAGAGGGATTTAGTTAAATCTGAGGTATGCCCGAGGGATGGATGTGGTTTGAGAGAGCATGTTAGACATATGGTATGGGATTGTGATTTTGCATATGATGTATGGAAGGGTATAGGGGGACTTTGCAAGGAATTGGTGGGTGTAAAGTATGTTAATTGGAAACTTGCTATGTTTGGGATGGGTGCATGTAGTAGAATTAAGGATAGGATTTTATGGTTGTTGGTGGTGTGTGTAATTGAAAGTTTGTGGGATGCGAGGAATTTGTTAGTTTTTAAAAGTAAGAAAATGTCAGTTAATGAATGTTTGAGATTGATTCTGTCACGTATGTATGTAATATACCTCTGGGATCAGGAACGTGGAAGTATTATAGATGCTGAAGGGATCTGGAAGTTTAAAAAGTGGAGGTTTTTCGTAAAGTTTAATTAGTAGTGTATAATGTACATGATGATAAGGTTCGGTTTATTTTTGATTATATACCAAGTGTGATGAAAGGCTAAGTGTCAATGAAAGGCTTTTGTAAGTCGATTTGATTGAGCTTATGCTCCGGCCTATCTGATTTGGTTAAAAAAAAAAAAAAAAAATCTGTTCTTATCAGTTTAATATCTGATACGTCCCCTATCTGGGGACCATATATTAAATGGATTTTTAGAACAGGGAGATGGAAAAAGAGCTTGCTCTGTCCACTCCACGCATTGACCTGGTATTGCAGTATCTCCAGGACCGGTGCACCCCTTCTTTAATGCAGTTTCTAAAATCAGAAAGAATTGAATTCAATGTTTTTTGTTCATTTTGCTTGTTTGTCGGATTTTGGGATGGACTCTTTGGCTCTGCTTTTCTTCTCCTCATTGGATTTTTCATGTTCAAAGTTGCAGAAGCCAGATTACAAGCTCATTTTGGTTCAACTTCAGCAACTGTGCATTGCATTGCCATGTAATGTGATGCAATGCTATCTTTCTAGCTCTCCCTTTTTACTTCCTTTTGGATAAACAGACATATTAGGCAAGCATTTTGGAGCTTTCACCTAAATAACTACAGGTGGTGAGATAAGCTGCACAATATAATTGACCTTTCAGTATATTGTTGCACACACACCATCTATTTAGCAAATGCCCTTGTTATCAACAGCAGCCTTTTAAACTCACCTGAGCTAACAGGTATGTGCGCTGGTTACTCTGCTGCGCTTAAAATTTCTTTTTTGGTTTGCTACAATGCCTTTTCTGAAACGTTGTCTCCTTCTGCTGGAACACTGACTTCTTTCATTTAATGCCTGCAGACTATAAAAGAGAACCCAACCCAAAAAGTTTGGTTGATTAGTCTGTGGCATTCTGTTAAACTGTTGCTTATGGCGGTCTCTGTGAGCTTCTCAGCGACATTCAGCCAGCCAGGTATCCTGCCTGCAGTAGATGGAATGTAGCAATGGAACGCTGGCTGCGCGTGTCATAATAGGCTCTGAGCCTTTATATACCTGTGCACAGCAGCAGCCACCTTCAGTCTGCTGCTGGACAGCCAGCAGCAGCAGCAGCAGGAGAGGTATGTAATCAGGAGCCCTCCTGCTAAGGGTAGACAGCTGCTCGTTCCACCCCACCCCCCGCCTTAATTGATTCTCCTCCCTTCCAACGGTGTTGAGGCGGGTGGGAACAGCAGGGGGTGAAGGTGCTGTGTTTAAAGAGGTGGAGTTATGCAGATCTAAAACGCGTGGATTGCAGCAGCAGCAAGCCGAAAAGTGCAGGCATGTAAGGGATCTAGAGGTTGACAACATGTCTTCTTAACGGGAGTCCAGGAGCTCATCTCCACAAATGGACTTTTTAGGATCCTTGGGTGGCTCCGTAGTTTGAAACCAATTCTGGTTATCGCTTCTCGGCCTTTTGGCTAAGATCAAGTGTAGTATCTGTTCTTATCAGTTTAATATCTGATACGTCCCCTATCTGGGGACCATATATTAAATGGATTTTTAGAACAGGGAGATGGAAAAAGAGCTTGCTCTGTCCACTCCACGCATTGACCTGGTATTGCAGTATCTCCAGGACCGGTGCACCCCTTCTTTAATGCAGTTTCTAAAATCAGAAAGAATTGAATTCAATGTTTTTTGTTCATTTTGCTTGTTTGTCGGATTTTGGGATGGACTCTTTGGCTCTGCTTTTCTTCTCCTCATTGGATTTTTCATGTTCAAAGTTGCAGAAGCCAGATTACAAGCTCATTTTGGTTCAACTTCAGCAACTGTGCATTGCATTGCCATGTAATGTGATGCAATGCTATCTTTCTAGCTCTCCCTTTTTACTTCCTTTTGGATAAACAGACATATTAGGCAAGCATTTTGGAGCTTTCACCTAAATAACTACAGGTGGTGAGATAAGCTGCACAATATAATTGACCTTTCAGTATATTGTTGCACACACACCATCTATTTAGCAAATGCCCTTGTTATCAACAGCAGCCTTTTAAACTCACCTGAGCTAACAGGTATGTGCGCTGGTTACTCTGCTGCGCTTAAAATTTCTTTTTTGGTTTGCTACAATGCCTTTTCTGAAACGTTGTCTCCTTCTGCTGGAACACTGACTTCTTTCATTTAATGCCTGCAGACTATAAAAGAGAACCCAACCCAAAAAGTTTGGTTGATTAGTCTGTGGCATTCTGTTAAACTGTTGCTTATGGCGGTCTCTGTGAGCTTCTCAGCGACATTCAGCCAGCCAGGTATCCTGCCTGCAGTAGATGGAATGTGGCAATGGAACGCTGGCTGCGCGTGTCATAATAGGCTCTGAGCCTTTATATACCTGTGCACAGCAGCAGCCACCTTCAGTCTGCTGCTGGACAGCCAGCAGCAGCAGCAGCAGGAGAGGTATGTAATCAGGAGCCCTCCTGCTAAGGGTAGACAGCTGCTCGTTCCACCCCACCCCCCGCCTTAATTGGTTCTCCTCCCTTCCAACGGTGTTGAGGCGGGTGGGAACAGCAGGGGGTGAAGGTGCTGTGTTTAAAGAGGTGGAGTTATGCAGATCTAAAACGCGTGGATTGCAGCAGCAGCAAGCCGAAAAGTGCAGGCATGTAAGGGATCTAGAGGTTGACAACATGTCTTCTTAACGGGAGTCCAGGAGCTCATCTCCACAAATGGACTTTTTAGGATCCTTGGGTGGCTCCGTAGTTTGAAACCAATTCTGGTTATCGCTTCTCGGCCTTTTGGCTAAGATCAAGTGTAGTATCTGTTCTTATCAGTTTAATATCTGATACGTCCCCTATCTGGGGACCATATATTAAATGGATTTTTAGAACAGGGAGATGGAAAAAGAGCTTGCTCTGTCCACTCCACGCATTGACCTGGTATTGCAGTATCTCCAGGACCGGTGCACCCCTTCTTTAATGCAGTTTCTAAAATCAGAAAGAATTGAATTCAATGTTTTTTGTTCATTTTGCTTGTTTGTCGGATTTTGGGATGGACTCTTTGGCTCTGCTTTTCTTCTCCTCATTGGATTTTTCATGTTCAAAGTTGCAGAAGCCAGATTACAAGCTCATTTTGGTTCAACTTCAGCAACTGTGCATTGCATTGCCATGTAATGTGATGCAATGCTATCTTTCTAGCTCTCCCTTTTTACTTCCTTTTGGATAAACAGACATATTAGGCAAGCATTTTGGAGCTTTCACCTAAATAACTACAGGTGGTGAGATAAGCTGCACAATATAATTGACCTTTCAGTATATTGTTGCACACACACCATCTATTTAGCAAATGCCCTTGTTATCAACAGCAGCCTTTTAAACTCACCTGAGCTAACAGGTATGTGCGCTGGTTACTCTGCTGCGCTTAAAATTTCTTTTTTGGTTTGCTACAATGCCTTTTCTGAAACGTTGTCTCCTTCTGCTGGAACACTGACTTCTTTCATTTAATGCCTGCAGACTATAAAAGAGAA
>NW_027368610.1:0-48633 GCF_046119375.1 Phyllobates terribilis | reverse complement strand
TTAATTGTCAGGTATTCTTAAACCTCAGGGTTCATCTTGGCCTTATTCGACTCCATTAGCTTCGAGGCAATGTCACTGTAAGTATTCCTCTATTTGACTAGAACTAGCGAGCTTAGTATCAAGGTACGAACTATGGTCGCTTGCGCTTGATAGCTTTGAGTCTTCATGCTTTTGATTGATCATTGAAATGAATTAGTATTGAACTTGTCTGACTTGTTTGGCTCAATTTGATATAATCCTAATCCATGCATGCTCTTATTTTCCAAAACGTGACAATGGTGATCGTCTTCTACCCATATTACATGCCTAAGAAATGATCCATTGCATAGGTGTCCCTAGCCTGACTAGATGTAACGCTTCTCTCGTCCTTTATTGAGCTCTACATTAGAGAAGTATTCATTTGGTGACATAAAGCCTCAATTACCATACTACATGTATATGCACATACGTCCACATCAACTTGAGTGATTGATTGCTCTAATGTCCCCTATATGAAATGTGCATCTTCCTATTCATGAATTTCTTTACATTGTAGTTTGACAAATTGAACTGGACATCACACTCTCATGTCTACCCATCTCAATCTGTGTTATACGTCTTCGGTTTTAGCTCTCAGTGCTGTTTCGGCATGCGCTTCAGTGTTCAGCGCAAATGGGATTTACAGTGCATCGCGCTTTGTAGCGCATCAGGGTGGATTTCCTTCGTGGTTGGGTTTGCTTAACAATGAAGCAATGCTTTTCTCGTATTTAAAGCGCGCCGCTCGAGTGATGTAACGGCTATATTTGCAGTGCAACAGTCTGATTTCTAGCCGTTGGGGCTCTACGCAGGCCTAGCGGGATTCTGACGAGATTTTCATTGGACCGTTGGATGGGCAACGGCTCTATTTTGCGATTGGACTGTTGAAGCGGCTCTGAGTTGTTGTAAAGCGCTATAAATATGAGGTATTTGTCCTACACTCCTACCTTCCCATCTTTAATCCTTTACCTATACTCTCCTCTTCTATTCTCCTTTCTCCAATTTTCTTTACACTCGTCACCATGGACAAAATATTGAGCGTCCTCTCGGAACTTGACCCCGACACCCGTGCCAAGTTTCAGTCCATCGTCCAAGCCTCATCCTCCACACAGCCTGCATCCCATCCGGTCTCTCATGAGGTAACTTCTCCAACTAAAGCGGCCTCACCTCCACCACCACCACCTATCACCACCCCTGCTCATAAATCACCATCTCCTCCCATTGATCTTACCGGTAACGACGACCCATCTCCTCCCTCAAAAAGCCCCTCCAAAAGCCCCTCAAAACCTAAATTCTCCCATGATCCTCCCGTTGATTTGGACCTACTTGCCCAAGATCTAGAGCTCGCTGGCTACGACCCAGTTCAAGAGCTTGGAAGAATTCAGGCTGAAACGTCTCATACAACGCCAGCAAAGGGTAAAGGTATATTATGGCTTGCTACTCCTTCTCGCCCTGCCTCTCAAATCAGGCCTCCAGCACATTCTTATTCATCTCCCAAGGAGTTATTGGCCGCCATTCCCTCTGACTCTGACGCTGAGGAAGAATTCCAGCTTCTGCCCAGATCAAGCGCTCAATCTCCTCTGCTGTTTCAATCTCAGAAGCCAGATAGACAGAGTGACGCGCTTAGAAGGAAAGGTAAAAAGCGCAAAGCTGTTGCTCCTCCTCCTTCCATTTCTGAGCACGAGTCTTCAGATGGCTCGGAACATGATTCTCCTCCACCTGTTCCTAAACCAGTTGGAGCTTCTACACGTTCCAAGCGCACAAAGGTAACAAGCTTATCTGATTTTCCCTCCGTTCCTCAAGGTGTGCAGAAGCGCTCCTTTCTGTTTCCAGAAATTGTGACACCAGATCTCCTCACCGGCCTCCAAGATTCATCTCATGTTGCCCGCTTCGCTACGTGGCTTAGCTTTCAGGGGTGGGATACGCTGGAAACGGAGCCAGCGCGCTGTAACAATGCAATGGTTTACCAGTTTTATGCTGCTTTGGAGTATCCACCACCCAACCCGGAGTACAGCTCGGTGACCTTCACCTGGAAAGGCAATGCGAAGGAATGTTTCCGAGTCAAGGATCTGGCCAAGGCAATAGGGCTAACGGAGCAGTCAAGCGGTTTTGGTAGGTTGTATAAGAAGAATTGGCCAGCTGGAGCGACTGCGCTTAAGAAGACAGTATTTGGCCCCAATGTGCCCAAAGGTGCGCTCACAGTTGATCTTCTTCGTCCCTCCAAGCGCCTCCTTCACCACTTCATCATCACCAACATCACGCCCCGCGACTATGATCGTGATAAGGTGACAATTGTTAGTTGAGCTTTAATCATCTTGTTAAAGCTTAATCTATTTCTCTTTGTTTTGATGATAACAAACTAATATGTTTAATCTCTTAGTGTTTTTAAGCCTTCCAAGTCATTGCCATATTTGTAAGGATGCGCTTAAGTCACTTAGAGATGCGCTTGACTAGTCACAGTCGCGCTTAACACCAAGCGGAGAAAGTAAGTTTCGCAAACGGTGTTTAATAAATCCATTCAAGACCAAGAAGTAAGAGTGATCGAGCTTCGAGGGCGTAGAGACGCGCTTGAATGAAGTTGAAGAAAGTTGTCCACGAGGTTCCACTGAAGCTTAGGGTGTGCCAGAGCGCAGGAGAACAAATCTGCACGCTACGAAGGCTGGTAAAGCGGGAGAGTGCAAGTTGCGTGCACAGGAAGGTGCGAGAAGAACATCACACTCTTTGGGACGCTACTCCAGGGATCGCCAGCGTGGCAAGAGTTTGTTAGAGCTTGAAGCACACAGATTGCTTATGTGGCGTGGATCAACACATGGAGAACAAAACCAAATCACTCCAAGCCGTTGATTAATTCTGGTGAAGTGATCAAGGCACACGGATTGATGATGTGGCATTTTATTTAGTCTTTGTTTGTTACACGGTTGAGCTATAGGGTTAGCTTAAGACTTGTGTATAAATAGAGTACTATTTCATTCACTTCAAGGGTTGCAAACGTAGAGAATATAGGAAGCTAGAGAGAGCTTAAAGAGATATTTTCGTTTGTAATCAGAGAGTGTTGAGAGTGCCTTTGTTCTTCAGAGCTGAATTGAGAGTATTGTAGAGAGAGTGCTTAAGAGTGAGCTTCTTGTGTTGAAGCGAGAGATTGTAATCACTTCTTAATCAATACAAGTGTAGTGGTGAGTTTTATCCCGAGTCAAGTAGTGACTTAGGGTTCTCACCGTTTGGAAATTCTTGTGTGTGCAAATATTGATGCGCTTTAACAACTTAAAGCGCGCTTTATTGTCTGTCGAACCTCTTCCGCACGTAAGAACTTTAGTAAATTTATTACTAATAGTTCAACATAGGTTAAGCGCAAGCCAAGTATTCAAAGCGCAATTGAATCCTTGTTAAGCGCAACTAAGGCTTAATGAACCTTAGTGACAGAGAACAATAGCTGATCAAAACACGTGTTTTCTACTTTGGTAACGTGTTATTTACAACAGACTACAAAGTTTTCAAGAATATGACGGTGGAAGTGTATCTTCTGGTGACAAGAGAGCTAGAGAAATCACTGGACATGGAAAAATACATCTCAATGACAAGATAGAGATTCAGATGGTGAAATTTATGGAGAGCCTTCGCTACAATCTCTTAAGCGTAGCTCAACTCTGTGATGAGGGACCAAACAAGGCGACGTTCACTACCTCGAAGTGCTTTATGAGAAATGCTACTAGGGAAATCATCTTAAGGGGAAAGTGGGTCAACAACATGTACATATTCGACTCCAGCTTCATTCCAAAGAGTCACCTTTGTCTTGCTACTATAGAAGATCAGACGAACTTATGGCATCAATGACTGTGGATTGTGAAGATCTTAGTCTAACTAAAGATAGAACTGTTGTGTGGAAATACAAGACTAAGAATAAACAAACACTTTAATTCCAAAACGTTGTTGATTTGATTTCTTGTGAGACTTACAACTACTAGGCGAACACACAATTATTAGTTTCTCTCAACTCTCTTAGCTATTGCCTAATCTCTAAATCAAGATGAACTCCTTCTCTCTAGTTCGACAAACACTCTTAAAGATAAATGAACTAAGCTATTTATACTATGGCATAATCACCAGGAACTAATTACCTAAAAGCAAGTAAATAATAATAAATAAATTACTAAATCTAAACTAGCCAAAAATAATGACAAACTAGCTTCAACTGTTAAGATCTCGAATATGGTAAATCTCTGGCGAATAAAATCTTTCCTTCTTTAGCTCTAGGAAGATTTCTTTCCATATATACGCGCTCGGTCCCTTAGAGTGTCTTCGGTCCCCTTGAGCGCGTCCTCCTTGTGTAGCATGTTACTTGTGCAGCTCGATCCTTCACTCTTATTGTCTGGTCCCCTTCAGTATCCCTCGGTTCCCTTGCTCCTAGTTAAGCGCCTTGAGCGCTCTTCTTCTCGCTGAACTCGCTCTTGCATCTTCTCTTAAGCTCGTTGCTTTCCATCCTTAAACCTCCTAAGTAACTCAAAGGCCTATCGATTTCCTGCGATATCTCACTCAATACACATATTAGATCATAAGGTAGTTTGTCATCATTAAAACTAAGGCATTATCAGTTATAAGAACTATGGGGCTAGTTCATATAACCAACAATTTCCCCCCTTTTAATGATGATAAACTTAGAATCATGGCATAGGTGATAGGAGCTTATTACATGGTGTTAACTAGCGACTATTCGATTAGGAATAGTGGTGTTTAGGTGCTTAACTAGTGGTATTCCCGGAATCCGGTTTGAAGTTCATTTATGGATTAGCGGGATGCTCGTAAGCGGTATTTAGTGGTTTTATCATGGAGATCCCAGTTGTGCTCACTTTTAGTGCATTCGGGATAGATCTAGAGGAAGTATGCCACGCCTACACCCAAGGAGAAGCCGAGCTGCCTCAACGCTTGTAGAAGACCGAAGACCATCTCAGGAGAAGCTGCCACAACCGAGATGGAGCATCACGATCAAGATTCAGCCGCAGTTGAGGTGTCACGACCGAGACTATCTATCACGATCGCGACCGGCCACAGACCTGAGAACTGGAGCAAATTCACGATCGCGACCCCTGTGTCACGATCGTGACGCGGACACGGATGGCCCATTAAATGAAGATTTGATCCGAGATTTTATATTTTATTTTCACATCTTTTTAGTTATTTGCATTTATTTTTATTCCCTTTGATTGGAGACTATATAATCCTTAGGAAATTAGGTTAGATTGATCTTTTAGACTTCATTATTCTTTTGCCACTTTCATTTAGTTAGAACTCAGCAACAGCCAAGAAGAAAGCTTCCACCTTATTCCACTTTCATCATCCTCCCTGGTTTGTTATCCAATCATTCATCCATATTATTCATTCCTTTCGAATGGCTAAGTTTTCTATAGTTCACTCTTAAGGCTGAAGCCTTTGTTCTAGGTTTGTTGTGAGAATTCTAACGCTTATATTCTAAGTTTAATTCCAGGATTTTTCATAATCTCTTGTGCTTTATAGTATCATTGATTGATCTTGATTTTATCTAGGTTGCAAACTGGGTTGATTATTATCCATCATATTGCTAGGCTAGATAATTCGATTTGAAAAGTCTTGTCTTTAGGTAGCAAGCATAATTTGCATAAACTATTTGCGAGTGCTTATTGTGTAGAGATTATAAACCTGTGTCGATTATCGGCGATTAGCCAATGGTATTGCATAGGCCTACTTATCTTTGATCTTTATGTTGTTGTGCTTTTGAACCTTGAGATTTCCTTGGTTATAGCTTACAATAAGGGTTTCTAGGACTATTTGGACTAGTTGCTATTTACGAACAAAGAGTAGGACAACCGGATTAACTAATTCAGAATATAAGTTAGTAGAATTTGATGATCAATATTCCAATTGAACAATGCGCTGATGCTAGAAGGAGGGAGCTTCATATCCATAATCGTTTTCAACCCAACCAATATTGCTTTCATATTTGTTTAATTGCTTAGTTAGTTAAGATCATACAAAAAAACCCAATTGTTACTACTTGGTTTCATAGTTCGAAATAAACTATCGTTCTGGCTCTCTTGGGATTCGACCCCTGCTTACCGCTTTGCTAGTGGATTTGTTAAGTTAGGTATCTTTGATAGGCACAACGACCATTAGTCGCCCATCAAATTTTGGCGTGGCGACCGGGGAGCATACTGTTTTAGTTTATTTATTTTTGTGTTACTACTCTAGTGTGGACCTATCTTATGGTCCACACTCGCGCTACTAATTCAAATTTGCTTGATTTAAATCCAGAGATAGAGCGGACACACCTACACAACCTGCGACAATCTCTACAGAATCTTGTGATCAAATCAATGGTTGCGAGAACGCTGCGAGAACTTATAGACCCAGATCTGACGCAACAACACCTGGGAGTAACGCTGCCTGCCCTGAATGCTGGCGTTATGTTCGAGCTCAAGACCGGTTTCATCAATCTGCTACCAAAGTTGCATGGCCTAGTTGGGGAAGACCCGATTATGCATATAAGTGAGTTTCACGACATCTGCAGCTGCAGCAAAACGAGTAGCGTCACCAACGAGCAGATTAAGATGAGAGCTTTCGGTCTTACGCTAAAAGACAGCGCGCGACAATGGTACTATTTGCTGCCCACCGGGAGTACAGAAACTTGGGACAAGCTACACAAAGCCTTGCTTAGTAAGTATTTCCCGTCCAAGAAGGCGGCTGCTTTGAAAAGGGCGATTGCTATGGTGGAACAACACGATGACGAGTCGTTGTATGACTACGTGGAAAGATTCGCGAGATTATGCGCTAGCTGCCCATTCCATGGGTTTGAGGAGAAAGACTTGGTAACCCACCTTTACAATGGGTTACTCGACAATGAGAGAAGGTTAGTGGACGCTGCTTGTAATGGGAGTGTGCTGAATTTGACTCCTGCCGAAGCCAGAGCCCGACTAAACAAAATCACTGAGGGGACTAGAAGTTTCAGGAGAACGTATACGAGGAAAGGAGCCAATGATGTGAATTCCGGAGAGCCCGGATGGAAGGATGAGATAGCTGAGTTGAAGAGTATGATCAAGAACATCACCTTTGGAAATCAGAAACCAGCGAGACTATGCGGTATTTGCATAGACGAGAGCCACTCTACCGATATGTGCCCGCAACTCCAGGACCAAACCATTGCTGAAGTGCATGCTGTAGGAGGTTTTGGACCCCCTAGAGCTCGATATGAGAACAACAACAACAACTACAATCAGAGAGAAAACAACAACTACAATCCGAGGGGTAATGATCATCCTGGTTTTAGATGGAGCGACCCGGCTGGGAGGCAGAATAAACAATATCAATACAATAACCAATACCGTGCTCTATATCCGCCACAATCCGAAGGGCCATCGACGAGGGAGATGCTGGAAACACTGAAAAAGCACTTCACGACACATGTTCAAACCACAAAGGCGAGTATAAGGAATCTAGAGAAGCAGGCCTCACAAATGGCGGAGGCAGTCAATAATTTAACGCACCAGAGCTCAGACAAATTACCTTCGCAAACTGTAATAGCTCCGAGAGAAAACGTAAGCGCCATCATGATATGAACACTCGACGAAAAACTGGAAGAAGAGCAGCTGCAGGAGGGAACTGGGGAGTTGTCACGACCGCGACACCAACATCACGACCGCTACTTTGCCCCAGTTAACACATCACGATCGCGACAATTTCATCACGACCGAGATGACGTTGATCTGGTTTACGAAAAAATTCACGAAACGGATCACGACCGTGACGCAATGTCACGATCGCGATTAAGCCCCAGTTTACGCCATCACGATCGTGACCAACCATCTCGACCGCAACCAAGTGCTGATGTCCGTGACGACAAGGAGATCTTTGAAACGCTTAGTAAGTGTAAGGTGAACATCCCTCTACTTAAACTCGTCAAGAGTGTGCCTCGTTATGCTAAGCTTTTAAGGAGCTCTGCACCAAGAAGAGGAGCCAGAAGCTGCAAGGAAAGCAGAAGGTACAGGTCAGCGAGAGAGTTTCTACGGCCATACAACAAAAGATAGCTACCAAGCGCTCAGATCTACGGATGGTGAGTATTCCCTGCACTATAGGTAAAACAAAAATTGATAGGGCCATGCTAGATTTAGGTGCTTCTATTAATGTTTTGCCTTACTCATTATACAAATCATTAGAATTAGGACCTCTGAGTGAAACAGGGATTGTGATTCAGCTAGATGACAGGTCTACGGTTTACCCGAAGGGGTTAGTCGAAGATGTGTTGGTTATGGTGGACAACCTTATATTCCCTGCGGATTTTTATGTGCTGGATGTTAATCATGATACGCAGGCTGAACCTGTCCTTCTGGGTAGACCCTTCATGCGGACAACCAAAACAGAATTAGATCTAGATACCGGGGCGCTTACGCTCCAAATTGACGGGGATGTTGTCAATTTTAACATATATGAAACTACGATACAATCCATGGATGATGGCTCGGTATTTTGTATTAATGACGTTATTAAACCTCCCGAACTAGGATCGAATGCTGTTTTGGGCAGTAGCCCCACCTCTCTAACCACACAGGGCGAGAAACCTGGTAGTATTGATGTGCAGGTTACGAGTAAAGCAAGTGAACAGCCCCAGGTTGAGTCTAAGTGTGGGGAAAGTAAGGAGAAAAAGGTGAAGCAAAGGTGGAGAGTCACATAGGTGAATGGTCTAAGGTTCAAACCTTTTCAGAAATGGTTCATATAGGAGATTCTAAAATCGTAAGGTCCAAAGGGACCGAAAGACGCTGGTTGATTTATTTTACGTCATGCCGCGACGTTAACTAAGGCGCTGATCGGGAGGCAACCCGAGGGAGTTTTCCTAACGTTTCTCCCATTATTCTGTTTTGTTTTTATTTCTTTCATAGGTAAATTGCGGAACCAGTACAAGGAGGTCAGCGGAGGAGGCAAAACAGCAATCGCGTACCACAGTTACTCGTGTCACGATCGTGACACTATGTCACGGTCGTGATACAGTCGGAAATACAACCCCCTTCGATCCTCACGACCAAAATAACACCACAACATTTCATGGTTTCTTCTTCCTCTTCCCTTTTATGATGTCCTCCTTTGCTGCATTGAGGACAATGCGCGATTCAAGTGTGGGGAGAGGAGTCGACAAGTCGAGGTTCTTGTTGCTGCTGTTTTTGGTGCTTTTGCTATTCTGTGGTTTGCCTTATGTTTTTTGAGTTTTTGCTGATTTGTTTTGCTTTTTTTCTATCGAGTCTGTACCGGATATTTCCAGAACCTTTGCTTTATTATTGTTATTTAGAAAAAAATCAGAAAAACCCAGAAGAGTAAAAAGTGATTGGATAGAGAAGGGGGATCCAACAAAAAAATTAAAAAAATTAAAAAATAAAAACCAGGCAAGTAAAAATGGATTAAAAAGGAAAAGATGGGTGCCTAAAATAAAAAAAATAATCGGAGTTTCAACGATGAAAAAGGGAAAGTACATCAACGCACGAAACCGCGACCGCGGTCAGGCCCGCTGCAGAAGGAAAAATTATGCGACACTCGCGACCGCGGACGTTACTACCGCGACCGCGGTTAAGGTTATTCCAGAAAAAAAAATTATCGGCCGAAATAAACCACAAACACACCCAAACACATACCCTCATTCACTCACACATCATCAGTCGACCCTATCCCCTACTTCCCTCTCCTTCTTTCCCCCACTAAACCCCCAAATCTCACCAGAACTCCCAAAACCCTAACTTTCGAATCTACCCCCAAATCAAGCACAAAAGTTCTTATTTTGAAGATTTAAGTTGTGTTTCACCATTCCTTGGTGATTGGAGGGCCGATTCCAACGAAAAACCACTGAAAGGAAGGCGAAAAGAGGCACACGCGACCACGGTTACTGCATTGTGGAACCAAATGGAGCCCAGAACCGTGACCGCTGCTTGGTCAACCGCGCCCTCCGTCACCGCTTCCACCTACGTTCGACAAAGCGGCCAGCGACCGCGGCCCTAAGTACTGCGCCCGCGGGTAACATTCTACAAAAAATCGTCAACGCCCATCCGCGCCCGCTAAATGGAGTACCGCACCCGCGATTAATCTTGGCAGAACCTCTTTGTCCTCGGTATCTTCCCTTTTTATCGGATCTCCACCTCAACCGCCTGCGGGCCCATATTAGTAGGTTTTTTCTTTCACTTCCTTTTCTATCGAGTCCTCTTTTGCTGCATTGAGGACAATGCGCTGTTCAAGTATGTGGAGGGTGATTAGACCTATTTTTATGTGTTCGAAGTTATTTTATGAAGTTGGTCATATATGGAGTCTGTTGTGAGGATGTTTGAGACTTTCCTGAGATGTTTTATCTGTATTTGATGAGTTTTAGTTGGAAAGTTTGATCGAAAAAATAGACGAAAAAAAAGAGAGAATTTTTTTTATCGAAAATAAAGCGAAAAAAATTAAGAAATATGAAAAAAAATTAAAGATAAATAAATCCCGGGATAGGTAGAAAACCCGAAAAGGCGGCCTAAGTAATAAGCAGGTAGTCCATGCAGCTCTAGACCGAGATATAATTGGACTTGAGGGATGTGAGTTATTAATGAGCCTTGAAAAGAATAGAGAGTGTCCGGTGAAAACCCGAAAGGGCGCCAGTGCAAGAATTGGAGTGTAAAAGAAATGAGTGTCTTAGGATGGTTACTTCTTCTACACTATTTTGTGGCGTCGGTGACATAAGAAGGGTGCTTGAAGGATTGTTCGGGACTTAGGATTCACCAGGAGGGACAAGGAGTTAGTATTGCCTATTTACCTTTCTTTTTACCACTTTTGAGCTATATTGCTGATTCATGTTACACTATCTTTCCTATGTCACATTTTTGTTACATTTTCATGGCGGTTGTATTAGACTAGGATTAGATTCTTCTTGGAGTTTGATGCATATTGTTGTGGTTGTGCTATTGATAAGAGCTTATTATATGGTGTTAACTAGCGATTATTAGATTAGGATTAGTGGTGTTTAGGTGCTTAGCCAGTGGTATTCCCGGAATCCGGTTTGGTGTTCATTTATGGATTAGCGGGATGCTCGTAAGCGGTATTTGAGTGGTTTTATCATGGAGATCCCGGTTGTACTCGCTTTTAGTGCATTCGGGATGGAGCTAGAGGAAGTATACCACGACTACACCCAAGGAGAAGCCGAGAGGCAAAGCCGAGCTGCCTCGACGCTTGTAGAAGACTGACGACCATCTCAGGAGAAGCTGTCACGACCGAGATGGAGCATCACGACCGAGATTCAGCCTCAGTTGAAGCTGTCACGACCGAGACAACAATGTCGCGATCGCGACTTAGCCTCAGTTGACATGTCATGATCGCGACTCCCTATCACGATCGCTACCGGCCACGGACCTGAGAACTGGAGCAATGTTACGACCGCGACTCTCATGTCACGATCGTGATGCGGAGGGGCCTTAAATGAAGATTTGATCCCAGATTTTATTTTATTTTTCCACATCTTTTTAGTTATTTTGATTTATTTTATTTCCCTTTTATTAGAGACTATATAAGCCTTAGGAAATTAGGTTAGAATCATCTTTACTTCATTATTCTTTTGCCACATTCATTTAGAGAGAACTCAGCATCAACCAAGAAGAAAGCTTCCACCTTTATCATCCTCCCTGGTTTGTTTTCCCATCATTCATCCATATTCTTCAATGCATTCGATGGCTATGTCTGGCTAAGTTCTCTATAGTTCACTCTTAAGGCTGAAGCTATTGTTTTTAGGTTTTGTTGTGAGAATTCTTATGTTTCTATTCTAAAGTTAATTTCAGGATTGTTTTATGATCTCTTGTGCTTTATTGATTATTGATTGATCTTGATTTTATCTAGGTTGCAAACTAGGTTAATTATTATCCATCATATTGCTAGGCTTGATAATTCGATTTGAAAAGTCTTGTCTTTTAGGTAGCGATCAGAATTTGCATAGACTATTTGCGAGTGTTTATTTTGTAGAGATTATAAACCTGTGTCGAGTATCGGTGATTTGCCAATGGTATTGCATAGGCCTACTTATCTTTGATCTTTATGCTGTTGTGCTTTTGAACCTTGGGATTTCATTGGTTATTGCTTACAATAAGGGTTTCTAGGACTATTTGGACTAGTTGCTATTTACGAACAAAGAGTAGGACAACCAAATTAACCAATTTAGAATATAAATTAATAGAATTCGATGATCAACATTCCAATTGAACAATGCACTGATGCTAGAAAGAGTGAGCTCCATAATCATAATTGTTACAACCCAACCTACATCGCTTTTACTTTTACTCAATTGCTTAGTTACTAGAATTACATAATCAAAACCCCCCATTGTTACTATTAGGTAGCATCATAAGAAATAAACTAACGTTCTGCTCTCTTGGGATTCGACCCCTACTTACCGCTTTACTAGTGAATTTGTTAAGTTGGGTATCTTTGATAGGCACAACGACCTTAGTCGCCTCATCAACTATGCGGATTTTTGACTTAGGATTGGTGGTTGTTGGCATGATGTTTATACATATTTAGTGGTTTAGGTCATCAATTGAAGGGGAGGAATAAGAAGTGTTGTAGCGAGTGGGTGAATCGAGTTTATTTGTTATATCTTTGTACCCTTTTGTGCTTTTAGAGGAGATTAGGACTTTACTTGTGCTTGTTGCATAATGTCACTTGGATTTGACGGATTTTATCTTTGGAGTGGCGACATAAGAAGTGGAGTTATAAGGAGGAAAATGGTAGGTCACCTTGGAGCTATAAGGAGTTTAGACTGGAGATAAGTTAGAGATACTTGCTACACACTTGGAGTTTGGAGTCATAACCGTTAGTATATGTTCCCGTGCTTACTGTAGACCTTTGAGCTATTGGAGGGGTGATTGATATTTTGCTTACTCGAAGACGAGCAAGGTTTAAGTATGGGGAGATTTGATAGAGATATTTCATACGGTGTAACTAACGGTTATTAGTAGAGTTTTATGAGTGTTTAGGAGCTTGATGAGCGTGTTTCCGAAATCCGGCGTAAAAAGTATATTATGTGGATTTACGGAGGTTCTAGAGCATATATGGTACTACCATGGAGCTGAAGCAATGAAGTACCGGGAGGAGATGGACGTGATTGAAGACCCGGGAACGCCGGACAACGCGTCCCAGAGCAAGAAGGAAAAGTTTTTGCAGAAGAGAAACCGCAACCGCGGACGGAGCTGCCGCGGCCACGACCATGCGTATACAGAAAGTTGCTGCAGAGATAACCGCGACCGCGGACGGAGCTACCGCGACCGCGGCCATCAGAGGATGCGAAGTTTACAAAATGTGTAACCACGACCGCGGGTGGAACTACCGCGGCCGTGGGTCTAGGCGAGCTTAATGGGCCGAAATCAGATTAATTCATCCGAGATCTTTATTGTTCCAAATCAATTTGTTTTATTTATTTATTCTATTCTTTTCTAATATTTTTCCCAAGACATATATATAGTTTAGGTTTTATTGGGAAGAGTTGCTCTCCCACTTTTTACCCTATTGCCTCCATTCTAGTTTAGCCATTGTTCTAGGTTTGTTGTGAGAATTCTAACACTTATGCTCTAAGTTTAATTCCAGGATTGTTTTATAATCTCTTGTGCTTTATAGTATCATTGATTGATCTTGATTTTATCTAGGTTGCAAATTAGGTTGATTATTATCCATCATATTGCTAGGCTAGATAATTCGATTTGAAAAGTCTTGTCTTTAGGTAGCAAGCATAATTTGCATAGACTATTTGCGAGTGCTTATTGTGTAGAGATTATAAACCTGTGTCGATTATCGGCGATTTGCCAATGGTATTGCATATGCCTACTTATCTTTGATCTTTATGCTGTTGTGCTTTTGAACCGTGGGATATCCTTGGTTATTGCTGACAATAAGGGTTTCCAGGACTATTTGGACTAGTTGCTATTTATGAACAAAGAGTAGGACAACTGGATTAAATAATCCAGAATATAATTTAGTAGAATTCGATGATCAATATTCCAATTGAACAATGCGCTGATGCTAGAAGGAGGGAGCTTCATATCCATACTTGTTTACAACCCAACCAATATTTCTTTCATATTTGCTTAATTGCTTAGTTAGTTAAGATCATACAACCCCCCCAATTGTTACTACTTGGTTTCATAATTAGAAATAAACTATCATTCTGGCTCTCTTGGGATTCGACCCCTGCTTACCGCTTTACTAGTGGATTTGTTAAGTTGGGTATCTTTGATAGGAACAATGACTGTTAGCCTCATTAAATTTTGGCGCTGTTGCCAGGGAGCCAATTGTTATAGTTTATTTCTTTTTATGTTACTACTTTAGTGTGGACCTATCTTATGGTCCACACTCGCGCTACTGATCCAAATTTGCTTGATTTCAATCAAGAGATAGAGCGGACGCACCTACACAACCTGCGACAAACGTTGCGACAAAGGTTGAAACCTTACCTTGAGGGCTTTCCGACCGAGATGATTGAGGAGCTAAATCTGGAGGACCCACGACCCGACAACTGATTGATCGGACCACGTCGAGCCACGACGGTAACCAAGGCGCTGCTCGGGAGGCAACCTGAGGTAATCTCCTACAATTTTATAAAAAAAAGAAAAAAAAGAAAGGAAAAAAACCCAGGCAAGTAAAAATGGAAAGAGAGGAAAAGGTGGGTGCCTGAAAATAAAAAATAATAAAGGAGAAAGAAATAGTTCCTACCACTTTATAATTTTGGTGAAAACCCAAAAGAGCGCCGAGATTACATCGTTTGTGATTATTTATTTGATTGCATGGCGTCAGAGACATAAGAAGGGAGTTGAAGGATTGTCTCGGGTTTTAGGATTCACCAAGGAGGGACAAGAAGTTAGTATTTAGCCTTTTATTCCTCTGTTTTGAGCTTATTGTTATCCATATTTCGCATGCTCACCCTTTCACTATTTCATCAGATTTGTTACAAAACACTATTGGCAGTTGTATTAGATTCTAGGATTAGATTTCTATTTCTTGGAGTTGGATGCATATTGTTGTGGTTGTGCTATGCAGATTTCTTGATTAGGATTGGTGGTTGTGATGTATGGTTTGATTACATTGACTAGTGGTTTAGGACATTGATTGAAGAGGAGGAATAAGAAGTGTATAAGCGAGTGGGAGACTCGATTTTTATCTTTATTATCATTATTTATGTACCCTTACCCTTAGAGGAGATTAGGATGTCCACTTGTGCTTTATTGCACATCACTTGGTTTGATTTTATTATTGTATGGAGTTGTGACATATGAAGTGGAGACATAAGGAGGGATTTGGGTAGGTCATCTCGGAGAGATAAGAAGATAGATAGGAGTTAGGTTAGTGCTCGTTTACACTTGGAGTTCGAAGTATAGTTGCTAGCAGACTGTCTTTACACTTACTGCAGACCTTTGTGCTTATAGGAGGAGTGAGCTTTATTTTGCTTACTCGAGGACGATCAAGGTTTAAGTGTGGGGAATTTTGATAGGAGCTTATTATATGGTGTTAACTAGCGACTATTAGATTAGGAATAGTGGTGTTTATGTGCTTAACGAGTGGTATTCCCGGAATCCGGTTTGGAGTTCATTTATGGATTAGCGGGATGCTCGTAAGCGGTATTTAGTGGTTTTATCATGGAGATCCCGGTTGTGCTCACTTTTAGTGCATTCGGGATGGAGCTAGAGGAAGTATGCCACGCCTACACCCAAGGAGAAGCCGAGAGGCGAAGCCGAGCTGCCTCAACGCTTGTAGAAGACCGAAGACCATCTCAGGAGAAGCTGCCATGACCGAGATGGAGCATCACGATCAAGATTCAGCCGGAGTTGAGGTGTAACGACCGAGACTATCTATCACGATCGCGACCGGCCACGGACCTGAGAACTGGAGCAAAGTCACGATCGCGACCCTGTTTCACGATTGTGACGCGGACACGGACGACCCATTAAATGAAGATTTGATCCGAGATTTATATTTTATTTCCACATCTTTTTAGTTATTTGCATTTATTTTTATTCCCTTAAATTGGAGACTATATAAGCCTTAGGAAATTAGGTTAGATTGATCTTTTAGAATTCATTATTCTTTTGCCACTTTCATTTAGTTAGAACTCAGCACCAGCCAAGAAGAAAGCTTCCACCTTTATTCCACTTTCATCATCCTCCCTGGTTTGTTATCCCATCATTCATCCATATTATTCATTGCTTTCGAATGGCTATGTCTGGATAAGTTCTCTATAGTTCACTCTTAAGACTGAAGCCTTTGTTCTAGGTTTGTTGTGAGAATTCTAACGCTTATGTTCTAAGTTTAATTTCAGGATTGTTTTATAATCTCTTGTGCTTTATAGTATCATTGATTGATCTTGATTTTATCTAGGTTGCAAACTAGGTTGATTATTATCCATCATATTACTAGGCTAGATAATTCGATTTGAAAAGTCTTGTCTTTAGGTAGCAAGCATAATTTGCATAGACTATTTGCGAGTGCTTATTGTGTAGAGATTATAAACCTGTGTCGAGTATCGGTGATTTGCCAATGGTATTGCATAGGCCTACTTATCTTTGATCTTTATGCTTTTTTGCTTTTGAACCTTGGGATTTCCTTGGTTATTGCTTACAATAAGGTTTCTAGGACTATTTGGACTAGTTGCTATTTACGAACAAAGAGTAGGACAACCGGATTAACTAATTCAGAATATAAGTTAGTAGACTTCGATGATCAACATTCCAATTGAACTATGCGTTGATGCTAGAAGGAGGGAGCTTCATATCCATAATTGTTTTCAACCCAACCAATATTGCTTTCAAATTTGTTTAATTGCTTAGTTAGTTAAGATCATATAACCCCCCCAATTGTTACTACTTGGTTTCATAATTGGAAATAAACTATCGTTCTGGCTCTCTTGGGATTCGACCCCTGCTTACCGCTTTACTAGTGGATTTGTTAAGTTGGGCATCTTTGATAGGCACAACGACCATTAGTCGCACATCAAATTTTGACTCAATAGGCATACTATAGTGCTGAGAAAAGAAGTAGCTTTCAATTACCCCTTACACAATGAACACGTAATAAACATCGCCCTTTAACTTCATATTTTCTACTTCCCCCTAAATTAAATAACTCATATGCTTGTAATATTCCCCCTTTTGACATCATGTAAAAAAGAATGCTCAATATTAATCAAGGGAAACTAAGAGTAGCACGTGAGTGCCTTCTAGAGGAATGAGTAAGTGATACGAAAGAAAACACAACAAGTCTAGCCCTATCTCAGTACGCACTACAATAAGAAGGTAAGTGATCCAAAAACGAGCAATTCACTAATAATAATATAAGAGCACACATCAGAGATAGTAAAAAAAGAGCAAAAAGACAAGATTTTTAGTGAAGCTTTTGGATTTCTAAGGGCCCCTAAGGGGAACTGAGACAACAACTACTCCCATTGATATTCATCCTGGTAGTCATCCTCGCAACCCTCTTTCAGAGGCCCGATCATGAGCGCCTTTACATGATGAAGGCGCCAGTCGAGCATGCGTCTGAGCTTTGAAAGATGTCGATTGGTCTGAAGTACAACTTCCAAGGTGCGAAGCTGAATTTCCTTTGAGCTCATATTCGGCGGCAACAGCGGCTTGGGCTCCATCGAGGGGCTCTTGATGCGACGAGGACTGGGTTCGGATTTGGGAGGGGCTGAGATGTCTTGCTTGGGTTTGGTCTCGGGCTTAGGCTCAGTTTTGGAAGTGGAGCCAAGGAGTAGCTTCTCAACTGGCGCATCCATACTGGTGTGTTTGAGTAGCCGGCGCAACCCAGTCTCAGTGATGATGCTCTCATATGGCGTCTCTTTGACCAGCCTGTAGATCCCTAGCTCGAGCATGAGCTTCTTGAAAATGTGGGGGTAGGGAAGCGTGTGGTTCTTGTGCATCTTCACCGTCAGCATATGAGAGAGAATGAGACGCGGCGTGTCTATGAGACTTCCTCCAATGGGGGCTGGAGATGTGGAGTGAGCGATAGGTGGTGGAGTTGGTGAGGATGAGGGTTGAGGACTGGGCACCTTTTCTGGTATGGGAGAGAGTGCCTTTGAGGTGCTGGGTCAGTGAGCGCTGGAGTAGATGAGGTAGAAGGTGGGACGGAAGTGTCGTCTTTTGAGCTCTCCATGAACTCTTGGAACTTTAGGAACGCATCCCATTTCACAGTGTTGATGTTCATAGGGTTGGCCATTTATGTGTTTGAGGGATGATATTTGGTGGAGTAGAGATGAGTGCGAGTGGTGAAGAAATGTAGGATTTGAGCGATGAGTGCTTGGGAGAGAGTGAATAGTTATGAAGGCGATGAAGGGGAGCTGAATCTGGTCTGAGAGGCCATTTATGGAGGGTGGCGAACGGTCGAATCACAACGGCCTGATTTCAAATCTGGAATGGCGCCTCGTTTATCGCAGATGCAAGTGACCGTTGGTAGGCTGGCGAGTAATGAGTGCCTAGAAGATAGACGACCGTTGAGACGCTCGGTCCCTAAAATTCTATCGGTCCGTATACTCAGTTCCTGAATTTATCTGCGCTTCACTCTATTCTGGGTTACTCGGTCCCCAAGGACGTGTCGTTTCAAAAACTACGCTTGTGATCTCTTATACTTTCTCGGTCCCATACACTGACGCGCTGTGTCTCAGTTCCCATTCTCAGTAGGAAAATTCAACTCGCTTAAGCACATAATAATCTCATACACACAAAGGGACATAAAAGCTCTTTTAAAAAACAAAAAGTGCTAAGCATATATGGGTACGCTCTTTGACATCTCAATGAATATTCCCCGTTGTAGCTTATATGGTCATAGGGAGCGTAACATTGAGATCAAGGCTAAGGGACTGGCCTATAAGCACGAATCATATCTGGGGGGCTTGATTATGAGGTTAAGAAGCTATTATCGTGCATATATATAAGGGCTTGAAAATGAATAGCATGCAAATGGATCAAGTTTTAGCAAGCAATAGTGCAATCCTAGAGAGGGCCCAACTAAGCATTCATCATTTAGCATCACATAGAGCATGCAAAGGAAGAATACCCCTAAGAGTATAGGCTAGGTTCGCGCACGTATTAGTCCTAAGTTCCTAAGATTAAAAGGATCACTGAATTTATACAAGATCAAGGGAAGAGGTTTACGTGGAAGGAGATGCTTAATGAAAGGGGATCAAGCCCAAGTGAAGTCTGAGTTTGATGAATGGTTCCTTGTTCAAGGCCTTAGTGAAAATGTCTGCTATTTGATCCTCAGTTCTACAGTGGGTGAGCTCGATGTGCTTCTTCTCCACATTATCTCGAAGGAAATGATGACGCACGTCAATGTGCTTGGTTCGAGAGTGGTGCACATGATTATTTGAGATATTGATCGCGCTTGTGTTGTCACACCTTATTTCAATTGAGCCCATCAAGATCCCAAAGTTCATGAGTTGTTGCTTGAGCCATAGGAGTTGAGCACAACAAGAAGCGGCTGCTATGTATTCTGCCTCAGTGGTGGACACAACTACTGAGTTCTGCTTGCGAGAGCCCCATGAGACGAGACAAGGGCCTAAGGATTCTGCCATACCTGAGGTGCTCTTTCGATCAACTAGATAGCCTGCATAGTCAGCGTCTCTATATAGTGTTTCATTTGCCTTGGGGCCATTAAGGTCTGCGTCTAACTTAGTGCCTATGGACACTGGGGTGTGAAGGGGCTTGCTGTTGTGTAGGATCGTTGATCTTTGCTTAGGTCGCGACGGCAGCGACCTTGTGGTCTTAAGTTAACTTTGTTGATCGTAAGGATCTTTAATGTGCGGAAATAAACTTGAAGACACAATGTTCTGCAAACAAACTCGTATATTGCTTATCAATCCTAGTTACACTCTAGTTTCATACACAATAAAACTTCTAAGTAAGCTAGATCTCTAAAGCAACTATACTACTCTCTCTCACTTGTTTACAACGCCTGATTTCGACTTAATTCCTCTCTAATTTAGTCTCTGCTCACCTCACCTCGCCAACCCTGACGAAATGCTATCTCTAAGATATATATAGACCATCTAACATCTAGTCTATAGAATCTACTCCTAAATCGAATATCTAAACTGAATTGCAACAACTAAATCTTCTAGTTATAGAAGATATAAAATAAAGAAGAAAATAAAACATATACTAAAAGATAATGTTTGTGCTAGATACTCATATCATTCCGTATCTAAGCAAATCTACTAAAACGTGAGAGACACGCTCTAGTATCTTCCGATCTTCTAAGTGCCGAAGGCAATGCGCTTTTCGTCTTATAGTCTTGAGGTCGCTTTGATGGTATAACGTCTGCAGCGACCTTCCAATGGCTTTCGCGACTATCTTCTATGCTTGGCACTAGTGTTCTTCGTTGATAAGTCTTTACAGCTTAGACTTTACAACACCTTATATTAGACAGATACTTATCTGTGATTGTCGCGACCTTCTCTGTCATTAAAGCGACCTTCTATAAATAGTCGCGACCTCTGATTCATGCATAGCGACCTGCTCCTGATCATCGCGACTTGCTTTCCGTGCTCTGCTCCACTCCATACGCTTCCTAAGTACCTGTACTAAGTAAACTCAATGTAGATGTTAAAAGCAAGTGTTTGTTATCATTAAAACTAGAGAAACTGAGGTAAAGCAATACTTGCTTGACCTAACAATTCCCCCTTTTTAATGATGACAAACTATATAAGACATGGCATATATTTAAGGCAACATGTTTTGAAGACTATTGAATCTTCTAATGTATGAACATGTTTAGAGAAGCAGTGATAAGTAACACTTTACCTTGATCAAGTCTCGCTTTGTGTTTCCATAGGTCGCTTCTTATGGTAATAGTTCCCCCTGACTTGAGCAACCGGTATGCCAGGTCTATTCCCCCTTTTGACATCATTGAAAAAGTCATGCATATATATGATTAGGGAACTAAGGCGGCTATCATGATCTACTCTCTAGAGGAATGATGATGAGATGCCTAAGCGAAAGGAACTAAGTTATAACTAGGCAAGAAAATAGAGCAAGTAGAGGAAAACGGACAAAGAATACTTATATATTCATTTTGACTACACACCCAAAAAGCTACTGGCTAGATTAAACTAAGGAAGAGACTAAAAAGGACTCGGAACATGAAAAAGAAAAAGACAACTAAGTTGCTTCTTCGTCAACAGGAGCAGCGTGTTCCGAGGCTGTTGCGACCTTTGGTTGCGCTGTAGCTGTAGTCGCTGGTGCTTCTTGTGTTGGTGGCACTTCCCCCGTTACCTTGGCCGCTTTGTCCTCTTCCCGAGCTTGCTCCTCCTCTAGCGACTGGTGGTACTCCTCCCATGCCTTTTCATAGGCTAGGCGTTGCTCAGTGGGAAGAAACTAGAATAGCAATGGATCTGGGTCGCGACCAGCGACCAGGCAAGCTAGCTGGGTGCACCTACTCTTGATCAGTTTATGAGTTGCGCACACATTTTTATTGATTGTGAGTAGCGCGGCCAGAATGTTCTCATTTGACTGCAACAGTTTCTCGTTTGTGACCTGCTGCTGGGGGAAAGCGGCGACCAGATCGCGTGCGATGGGCAGCTCAGAGCTAGGCAAGGGGTAGGCAGAGGCTCCTTCAGCGACTTCATCCACTTTACCTTTTCCCTTGCTGGAAGTCGCTCTGAACTTCACTGGGGAAGGAGGTGGAGTAGCTTTTTCTGTATCGTGAAGGTCGTGAAGGCGGCGAATGCGCTGCTTAGTCAATAGGTGGGTGCAACGTTTAGGTGGAGCTGCTGATTGTCCAGCGCTTTAGTTTACTTTTCGTGCCGTTGAGGCTTGCTCATCGTTGAAGATATGCCAGGTATGGTCGCTATGATAGCGACTGAGATATGTTTCGCGATACCCTGTAGCGACGAAGCGACATCTAAAGAGCACAAGCGATATCACAACGGACCCAAAACACGCGTACCTGTTTAAGAATTAGCAACATAGAGGTCCTAATCTATTCACTCTCAGTCCTAGTTGGGTTAGACACATGCATACATTTAAAATTTAAGGACAAAAACACATAGAATAGTACATATGCATATGCAATTTGCAAATTAGGGTAGGACTTTAATATCAAGTGGATATTCCCAGTTGTGAGCTATAAGGGTCATAGGGAACGTTACACAAGATTAGGCTAGGGACACCGTATAATCACATATCATATCTCGTTGGGCTTTGTAATGGGCTAAGAAGCGATCAATGTGATTATGTTCATAGGATTTCAAAGAAGAGCATGCGGGTCCATAATTTCTAGCAAGATCTATAAAGTCGCGAAGATTCACCTAATTATTTCACAAAGGCATCAACCAGAGCATGCGAGAGACTAAAGCTAATGCTAAAGTTTGCCAGTCATTTCAAGCGAGTCCTAAGTTCCCAATATCAATATATAAGCAGATAGTTCTAGTCAGAGTAGAGGGAACTTACAGAAGTAGGTCGCTTATGTGAAGGGGATCATTCCCAGAAGGAGCCTTAGATTGACAAATTGATCCTTGTTCAAGGCTTTGGTGAATATATCCGCCACTTGCTCTTCAGTTCTACAATGAGTTAATTCAATATTCCTTAAAGCCTGTCATGTGGCAAGAGCAGCCACTGTCTAAATATCATCTTTCCTTAGCGCTTCCAACCTACGAAAGAAGAATTCAAACTTTTGGTACCCAGTGAAGCTCAGCTTGACTGGGTGAATTAGTATCGTGGGTCGCTTTGGAGCGAGTCCCATCAGCATGAATGATATTGAAGGTCATGGGAGCAGTTTCATAGGATTCATTATATTAGAGTTGATCCTAGCATTCTGTTTTATCTTTGGTATAGGTTTAGCATGTTGATTTGCTTGAGTTTGATATGTCTGATGAATGTTCTGATGTCGCTGGTGATAATTATCATATCGCTTGGTATGATTTGAAGGTCGCTGGTGTTGGTACTGAGGTCGCGATGATTCATGTTCATGAGCAACATCATTGCAAGGAGAAACATAAGGCTTGTTGTCACGAGCCTGTTTCTTCTTACAGTTATAGATTGTATGACCATTGCAACCACAGTATCTACACCAGTCGTAATAGGTCACTCGCCCATATTTTCCACGTCCTGGTCTAAAGGGCTTTGCATTTTGGTGCACCCCTTGACCTCGTGAGTCCCTTGGGCTTGTGATACATACATGACATGAGCTTTTTCCCCATGATACCATTTTGACTTATGTTTGGGGTTTTCCAAGACTTTCACTTTGTCTTCTAAGAACTCATTCTTGCTTTTGCAAGCTTGAAGAGCCTTATCCAACACGTCAGCCTTTTCAGCGAGTTCCTTGGCTAATTTCTCATGCATGGATGAGGATTTAACATTATCATCAGATTCATAGCCAAGCCCTCTCGCTTTAACAAACACTGTTTGATTAACTGATCGCTTTTCAATTAGGGATGTGATACCAGCGACATCAAGGATGACCCTTTTTATTAGGTCATTAGTTTCAAGTAGGCTTTCGTTTGCCATAGAAACAGGAGTGGGTGCTTGTGTAGACGCTTTAGTAAGCGCTTTACCTTTGCAGCCCAAGCACTCCTTGGTTAACAAGGTTGTTTCTTTAGCCTTTTGAAAGTCTATCTCTTTATTTTCTAGCCTAGTAGATAAATCTAAACATTCAACATGAAGATCTTCTATTTCCTTTTCATAGCTATCATTTTCAGTTTGTAGTCGCTCGCTCTCTTCTATTATTCCTAGAATTATATTGATTAAATCAGGTTTATCAAGCACGTGAATCCTTTTAGTGAAGCTATTAGGGAGTGAGATTGATACCTCGGAGTCTTCATAACTTTGTTCTCCAGCCATTAGACATAAGCCTGTGAACCCTTCATGTAAGTCTGCATCATCATCATCATCTCCCCATGCAGAAGTGGTCATGAGTTCCTTCTTTTCAGATTGCTCAACCTTTGGCTTGGTGCAGTCTCTTGCTAGATGCCCCTTTTGTTGGCAATTGTAGCAGGTGTAGCTGCTGAGGTTGCGTTGGGGGTCAGATGAGGAGGGTAAGGTTCCTTTCTTGTTTTTTAAGAATCACTTGACCATCTTGGTCATTAAGACTACGTCTTTATCATCATCTTCTTCTTCGTCTTGGTTCTCCATCCTGTCTAGAACTTTTGACAGCTTCAAAGCGACTTGTTTTGTGTCGCTTCCTCTTGACAAAGATCTCAGCTTGTCGCCTTGTTCTTGATCATAGAACTTCCCAAAGATCTTGGCTACTGGAAGAGCTTTGGTTTCTTCACACATTAAGGCTATACTCCTAGCCATTTCAAATTTGTCACTCATAGCGTGTATGACAGCGGGTGTCTTCTCATACTCTGGGATGATGTGGCCAGCAGCGGTTAGCTTATCTGTGAGCACGAAGAATCGCGACTGGCAATCAAGGACGCTTTCATTCTCAAGTTGTCTGAAGGCATGAAACTCGCACTGTAACACGAATTTCCTGTTGTGCTTCATGTCTTCACTTCCTCTGTGAATGACTATGATTGTATCCCAGATTTCCTTGGCAGTAGGGAGACTTTTTACCTTTTCAACATCATGGCGCTGTAGGCCGACGAAGATCATCTGACGAGCTTTGGCATTAACTTCGATTTTCCTGTAGTAGGCAGCGTCCATCGCGCTTCTGGTGATATTTTCAGGGATTTCTTCATCTCCTAATTCGATGACGTTCCAGCATTGAGCGTCCATCTGCTTGATCCAAGTCTTGTGCATTTCGATCCACCAGTCGAGTTCGCCTTCCTTTAGTAGAGGTGGCTTGTTGAGAGTTTGTCCGTGAGTTGGAGTCGAGGAAGACATGGTTAATTACAGAACGGTTCCTGCTCTGATACCAATTGTAGGATTGTTGATCTTTGCTTAGGTCGCGACGGCAGCGACCTTGTGGTCTTAAGTTAACTTTGTTGATTGTAAGGATCTTTAATGTGCGGAAATAAACTTGAAGACACAATGTTCTGCAAACAAACTCGTATATTGCTTATCAATCCTAGTTACACTCTAGTTTCATACACAATAAAACTTCTAAGTAAGCTAGATCTCTAAAGCAACTATACTACTCTCTCTCACTTGTTTACAACGCCTGATTTCGACTAAATTCCTCTCTAATTTAGTCTCTGCTCGCCTCACCTCGCCAACCCTGACGAAATGCTATCTCTAAGATATATATAGACCATCTAACATCTAGTCTATAGAATCTACTCTTAAATCGAATATCTAAACTGAATTGCAACAACTAAATCTTCTAGTTATAGAAGATATAAAATAAAGAAGAAAATAAAACATATACTAAAAGATAATGTTTGTGCTAGATAATCATATCATTCCGTATCTAAGCGAATCTACTAAAACGTGAGAGACACGCTCTAGTATCTTCCGATCTTCTAAGTGCCGAAGGCAATGCGCTTTTCGTCTTATAGTCTTGAGGTCGCTTTGATGGTATAACTTCTGCAACGACCTTCCAATGGCTTTCGCGACTATCTTCTATGCTTGGCACTAGTGTTCTTCGTTGATAAGTCTTTACAGCTTAGACTTTACAACACCTTATATTAGACAGATACTTGTCTGTGATTGTCGCGACCTTCTCTGTCATTAAAGCGACCTTCTGTAAATAGTCGCGACCTCTGATTCATGCATAGCCACCTGCTCCTGATCATCGCGACTTGCTTTCCGTGCTCTGCTCCACTCCATACGCTTCCTAAGTACCTGTACTGAGTAAACTCAATGTAGATGTTAAAAGCAAGTGTTTGTTATCATTAAAACTAGAGAAACTGAGGTAAAGCAATACTTGCTTGACCTAACAATTCCCCCTTTTTAATGATGACAAACTATATAAGACATGGCATATATTTAAGGCAACATGTTTTGAAGACTATTGAATCTTCTAATGTATGAACATGTTTAGAGAAGCAGTGATAAGTAACACTTTACCTTGATCAAGTCTCGCTTTGTGTTTCCATAGGTCGCTTCTTATGGTAATAGTTCCCCCTGACTTGAGCAACCGGTATGCCAGGTCTATTCCCCCTTTTGACATCATTGAAAAAGTCATGCATATATATGATTAGGGAACTAAGGCGGCTATCATGATCTACTCTCTAGAGGAATGATGATGACCTTGTCAATGTCCGTGCGAGCAAAGATCAGAAAGACACCAGAAAGTTCACGCTTCAAAGGGAGTTTCAGTCCTTCAAATAACTCCCTAGGGAAAGCGTGTCAGCCTGCCAATCGTGCTTCACTATTCTGATCAACAAGCTAACGGCCTCTGGCATAACCATTCCAGCCTCTGAGCAGAGAGTGGCTGTCATCTACGCCATGAGCGATAAATTCGAGCTCACTCGACATCGCTCTCATGTCGCCAGACTGTAAGAAGCTTCCAGTTATAGACATATTTGACAAGTTCTTTGACCAAGAGAATGTTGATTCGTTAAAAGAGCTTACAAGTAAAGGAAGCCACTAGAACAACACTGGAGCTCAGAAAGGTGCTTTAGAAGATGGACATCAATGATGGTGAAGAAGATGAGGACGATGATACAGAAGTTGCTCTCATGACTAAGATGGTTAAGAAATGGTTCAAAAAGAGAGCTGGACCAGGAGAAGCATCATCATCAGCCAAGCTTGATCTCAAGGAGTATACATGCTATAACTGTCAGGAGAAGGGACATCTTGCCAAGACGTGCACTAACCCAAAGGTAGAGGCCACTAAGAAGAAGGCACTTTTCTCTGCATGGGAGAAGAAGATGATGAAGCTGACCTTCACGAAGGATTCCAAGGCAAATGTCTCATGGCCAATGCAGAGGCACTCACTTCTGAGGTAAAAACTCTTTATTCCTTTCCTAATCGCTTAAATATGCTTGAAAAGAAAGACCTTATTAATATGATTAAGGGGATACTAGAGGATATTAAAGCCTTAGAATATCAAGTCACTGAATATGAAGAGGAAGTTACTGAACTACATAGTGAATGTCTAGACTTGTCCACTAGGTTAGCTGACAAAGAAAAGGTCTTAGTAAAACCTAGGGAACTGAGTCTGATGACAAAATCCTGCGAGGGCTGCAAGGGTAAGAAACCTCAAGGGAGATCGTTAAAGGACCTAGAACTCAAGGTAGAAAGCGACTTAGGTTTAATTCTTACGAAGATAACCGAATTAACTAAATTTGTTAATGAGAAAACCGTGAACCAAACTGTCTTTGTAAAAGCTGGACCTGGATTAGGATATGACTTAGATCCCTAATCCAGGTCCAGCTTGGAGGGATCTAAGTCATATCCTAATCCAGGTCCAGCTTTTACAAAGACAGTTTGGTTCACGGTTTTCTCATTAACAAATTTAGTTAATTCGGTTATCTTCGTAAGAATTAAACCTAAGTCGCTTTCTACCTTGAGTTCTAGGTCCTTTAACGATCTCCCTTGAGGTTTCTTACCCTTGCAGCCCTCGCAGGATTTTGTCATCAGACTCAGTTCCCTAGGTTTTACTAAGACCTTTTCTTTGTCAGCTAACCTAGTGGACAAGTCTAGACATTCACTATGTAGTTCAGTAACTTCCTCTTCATATTCAGTGACTTGATATTCTAAGGCTTTAATATCCTCTAGTATCCCCTTAATCATATTAATAAGGTCTTTCTTTTCAAGCATATTTAAGCGATTAGGAAAGGAATAAAGAGTTTTTACCTCAGAAGTGAGTGCCTCTGCATTGGCCATGAGACATTTGCCTTGGAATCCTTCGTGAAGGTCAGCTTCATCATCTTCTTCTCCCATGCAGAGAAAAGTGCCTTCTTCTTAGTGGCCTCTACCTTTGGGTTAGTGCACGTCTTGGCAAGATGTCCCTTCTCCTGACAGTTATAGCATGTATACTCCTTGAGATCAAGCTTGGCTGATGATGATGCTTCTCCTGGTCCAGCTCTCTTTTTGAACCATTTCTTAACCATCTTAGTCATGAGAGCAACTTCTGTATCATCGTCCTCATCTTCTTCACCATCATTGATGTCCATCTTCTAAAGCACCTTTCTGAGCTCCAGTGTTGTTCTAGTGGCTTCCTTTACTTGTAAGCTCTTTTAACGAATCAACATTCTCTTGGTCAAAGAACTTGTCAAATATGTCTATAACTGGAAGCTTCTTACAGTCTGGCGACATGAGAGCGATGTCGAGTGAGCTCGAATTTATCGCTCATGGCGTAGATGACAGCCACTCTCTGCTCAGAGGCTGGAATGGTTATGCCAGAGGCCGTTAGCTTGTTGATCAGAATAGTGAAGCACGATTGGCAGGCTGACACGCTTTCCCTAGGGAGTTATTTGAAGGACTGAAACTCCCTTTGAAGCGTGAACTTTCTGGTGTCTTTCTGATCTTTGGCTGTTTGTATGCCAATGACCTTGTCAATGTCCGTGCGAGAGAGTCCATACAGAATTAGTTGTCGAGCTTTTGAGTTCTTCTCCATCTTGGCGTAGTGCTCTGGTTGCCAATCCTTTCTTTCCTTCAACTCTGGAAGCACTTCGTCTCCAAGTTCTATGATTCTCCAGCATTGGTAGTCTTGGGTTTGTATGAACGTTGTGTGAACTCCCATCCACCAATCAATTTCTCCTTCTCGAAGATGGTGAGGTTTGCTGAGGGACATGTCGAGGTTGAACTCTGAGTTCTTCATTGCCGTATTGGAATTGGATCCTGCTCTGATATCAATTGTGGATCGTGAAGATCTTAGTCTAACTAAAGATAGAACTTTTATGCGGAAATACAAGACTAAAAATAAACAAACACTTTAATTCCAAACCGTTGTTGATTTAATTTCTTGTGAGACTTACAACTACTAGGCGAACACACAGTTCTTAGTTTCTCGCAACTCTCCTAGCTATTACCTAATCTCTAAATCAAGATGAACTGTTTCTCTCTAGTTCGACAACCACTCTTAAAGATAAATGAACTAAGCTATTTATACTATGGCATAATCATCGGGAACTAATTACCTAAAAGCAAGTAAATAATAATAAATAAAGTACTAAATCTAAACTAGCTGAATATAATGACAAACTAGCTTCAACTGTTAAGATCTCGAATCTGGTAAATCTCTGGCGAATCAAATATTTTGCTTCTTTATATCTAGGAAGATTTCTTTCCATATATACGCGCTCAGTCTCTTAGAGTGTCTTCGGTCCCCTTGAGCGCGTCCTCCTTGTGTAGCATGTTACTTGTGCAGCTCGATCCTTCACTCTTATTGTTCGTTCCCCTTCAGTATCCCTCGGTTCCCTTGCTCCTAGTTAAGCTCCTTGAGCGCTCTTCCTTTCGCTTAAGCTCGTTGCTTTACACCCTTAAACCTCCTAAGTAACTCAAAGGCCTATCGATTTCCTGCGATATCTCACTCAGTACACATATTAGTTCATAAGGTAGTTTGTCATCATTAAAACTAAGGCATTATCAGTTATAAGAACTATGGGGCTAGTTCATATAACCAAAAATGACTAGGGCACGTCAATCTTCATCTTCTACATAAGATATGTGCAAAGGAGCTAGTCCACTAGTCCGCGGCTTACCTTTCATCAAGATAGAAAAAATGACACACTGTGCCAACTGTGTCAAGGGAAAGCAAGTCAGAAGCTCTTTCAAAGCTAAGAAGGACATCACAACAAAGAACCCCTTAAGCTACTTCACATGGATCTCTGTGGGCCAATGCTTGTTCAAAGCCCTGGTAGAGCATGCTACATTTTTGTGATCGTTGATGACTAGTTCAGGTTCACTTGGACCTTATTCCTTCTCTCCAAGGATCAAGCCTTCTCGCGCTTCATCAAGCTAGTTGCCTTAGTCGAGAATTCTCTATCTATGAAGGTGCGCTCTATAAGATCAGATTATAGAACTGAATTTGAGAATGGAGATATGTTGAGCTACTGCATTGAAAGAGGAATCGCTCACAACTTCTCATCCCCTAGGACCCCACAATAGAATGGAGTGGTTGAAAGAAAGAACCGAACTTTAGTAGAGATGGCGCACCATGCTACTTCAAAGTGGAGTCACTCCCTCTCTATGGGCTGAAGCAGTAAACACTACATGCTACATCACCAACAGAGCCCTTCTACGACCTTCACTAAGCAAGACTCCGTACGAGCTGATCAAGGGATACCCTCCAAGCATATCTCATTTCAGGGTATTTAGATGCAAGTGCTACGTGCTGAATAATGGGAAAGATAATTTAGGCAAGTTCGATGCACAAAGTGATGAAGCCATCTTTCTTGGCTATGTCCCAACAAGCAAAGCATACAAGGTGTTCAACTAGAGGACAAGAACCTTGGAGGAAAGCATACATGTAGTGTTTGATGAAGGCACGTTCCTCTCTTCTTTGTCAAATACCTCCAATCGATTCCCAGAAGTTGCACCCTTAGAGGCTTCTTCAGATATTGATCGAGCCCCTCATCCTAAGGCCTTAAATCCACTCGCCCTTCCCTATATAGCCTCAGTTCCCTCAAGCCCAAACTCAGACAGTGATAACGAAGGGCCCTCTCATTCAGACATTGCTCGGAGCACATAGCCTCCTACTAGAGCCTTTCAACAACAATGTGCTCATCCTCTAGAGAACATGCTCACCTTAGTCCATTCTGGGATCCACACTCGCTCTCGTGTAACCCAAGTAGAACCTCCGGAGGCAATCACTGAAGCACTTGATGAAACAATTGAGGAAACCAGCCTTTGTGCTTTCAACGCCTTCGTCTCACTCACTGAGCCTAAGAACATCAAAGAGGCCATCCTTGATCCAGATTGGGTGGCAGCCATGCAAGAAGAGCTTCATGAGTTCGAGCGGAATAAAGTCTAGCGTCTAGTTCCTAAGCCCTCCAATTGCACCATCATAGGCACTCGCTGGGTCTTTCGAAAAAAGCTCGATGATTCAGGGGTTGTGGTAAGAAACAAAGCACGTCTAGTAGCATAAGGGTACAATCAACAAGAAGGGATCGATTATGACGAGACCTATGCTCCAGTCGCCAGATTAGAGACCATTCATCTTTTAATTGCCTTCGCTTCACATAAGGGCTTCAAGCTGTTTCAAATGGATGTGAAGACGACCTTCCTTAATGGTGTGCTCAATGAAGAAGTGTATGTGAAGCAGCCCCCATGCTTTGAGGACTCGACTCACCCAGAGCATGTATATTTCCTAGACAAGGCTCTCTATGGTTAAAGCAAGCACCAAGGGCATGGTATGGGTGCCTCTCTGAGTACCTCCTCACCAACAACTACAAAAGGGAAACAATCGACAAGATGCTCTTCATCCAGGAACATGAGGGCGACATCCTAGTGGTTTAGGTATACGTTGATGATATTATATTTGGCTCCACTAATATGTTGCTTGTAGAAAAATTCAAAGATGTGTTGAGCAGGAAGTTCAATATGAGCATGATAGGGGAACTCAATTTCTTTCTCGGACTGCAAGTGGTGCAATAGGCTGAAGGCATTCAAATTCACAAAAATACCTAATGGAGCTCATAAAGAAGTTTGGGATGGACAACATCAAGCCCCTTCACACTCCAATGTCCACATGCACTAAGCTTGATGTAGACCTTAACGAACCAAAGGCGAATGAAACACTCTATAGAGTTATGGTAGGATCTTTGATGTACTTATCAGCCTCTAGGCCCGATATTGTTTTTGCAACGAGTCTTTATGCACGTTTTCAATCCGATCCAAGGGAGTCACACGTTTCTATTATCAAGTGTATCCTTCGCTACTTGAAAGGGACTGACTTTCTATGTTTATGGTACCCTAAGAACTGCGATTTTACCCTTGTTGGATACACAGATGCTGACTATGCAGATTATCTCGTTGATTGAAAGAGCACCTCATGTATGGCAGAATTCCTAGGCCCTTGCCTTGCAAGCAGAATTCAGTTGTTGTGTCCACCACCGAGGCAGAATGCATAGCGGCCACTTCTTGTTGTGCTCAACTCCTATGGCTCAAGCAACAACTCAAGGATTTTGGTATTTTGATGGGATCAATTGAAATAAGGTGTGACAACACAAGTGGATCAATATCTCAAAGAACCCCGTGCATCACTCTCGAACCAAGCACATTGATGTGCGTCATCACTTCCTTTGAGATAATGTGGAGAAGAAGCAGATATAGCTCACCCACTGTAGGACTGAGGATCAGATAGCAGACATTTTCACCAAGGCCTTGAACAAGGAACCATTCATCAAACTCAGACTTCACTTGAGCTTGACCCCCTTTCATTAAGCATCCCCTTCCACGTAAGCCTCTTTCCTTGATCTTGTGTAATTCAGTGTTTCTTTTAATCTTGGGAACTTAGGAATAATACATGCATGAACCTAGCATGTACTCTTAAAATGGTATACGTCCTTCACATGCTTTGTGTGATGCTAAATGATAAATGCTTAGTTAGTCCTTCTCAAGGATTGCACTATTGCTTGCTAAAATTTGATCCATATGAATGCTATTCAATTTTCAAGCCCTTGTATATATGCACGATGATGGCTTCTTAACCATATAATCAAGCCCCTAGATATGATTCGTGCTTATAGGCCAGTCCTTTAGCCTTGATCTTAGTATTACATTCCCTATGACCAAATAAGCCACAACTGGGAATATTCACTAAGATGTCAAAAAGCTTACCCATATATGCTTAGCACTTGTTTTTAAAAGAGCTTCTATGTCCCTTTGTGTGTGTGAGATTAATATATGCTTAATCGAGTTAAATTATCCTACCAAGTATGGGAACTGAGACACAGTGCGTCAGTACATGGGGACCGAGTAGTATAAGAGATGACAAGCGCAGATTTTGAGTAATACGTCCTTGGGGACCGAGTAACCAAGAATAGAGTGAAGCGCAGATTAGTTTAGGAACTGAGTATAGGGACCAACAGAGTTATAGGGACCAAGCGTCTCAACGGTCGACCATTTTCTAGGAACTCATTACTCGCCAGCTCACCAACGGCTACTTGCTTCTGCGATAAACGAGGCACCGTTCCTGATTCGAATTTAGGCCGTTGTGATTCGACCGTTCACCGCCCTCCATAAATCCCTCCACACAAGATTCAGCCCCCCTTCATCGCCTTTACACTATTCACTCTCTACTTAAGCTCTCATCTTTCCCAAGCTCTCATCTCTCAAATCTACATCTCTCTCTCACTCGAAACCATCTCCCCTTCAAATCTACTCTCTCGAACACACAAATGGCTAACCCAATGAATATCATCCCTGAGGAGTGGGCATAATACTTGAAATTTAAGGTGTTCATGGAGACCACAATCGCCACATCATCGGCTCCACCATCAACCTCCCAAGCACCAGTCTCCGACATACTAGCCACTCAAAAGGCCTTCTCTCCAATCCCAGAAAAGGTGCCTACTCCTCAGCCTTCGTCCTCACCACCTCCTCCACCTACCACTCACACTACTTCACCAGCCCCTATGGAGGAAGACCGCCCGAATATCGCGCCTATCCATCCTATCTCCTCTACTGAACCTAAGGCATCCTTCACTGATTCCACTGAGCACACCCCTTCCGCCTCCATGCATGATGAATCCACCCACCAACCTCTCGCCATTACCTCCACTGCCCTCACACTCACTACTCCTCCTCCTTCTCCACCGCCTCAATCCTCCCACAAAAGAGCCTTAGTCATTACTCCTTCCTCCACCTCCCAGAAACGCCACAAGGCCATCGTCACCACTGAGAGCGATGAATCCCTCAGCCTACCTCTTGCACATGGCAACTTCTCCACCCGCTTAGTGATCGAGCCTCTCATTAACGGTCAAGGGTTCAAATCCCATGGGGCGATGGGCCAAAGACGTTGTCATGACTCCCCACCAGGACAGCCCTACTCCGTGGCTCAAATCCCATGGGGCGATGGGCCAAAGACGTTGAACATAAAGCTCATGGAAAAGGTGCTCGACCTACTGACGGGCAAAGGGTACGCATCTTTGCCCAAGAAGAATTGGCTCTCAGGCAAGGCCAAGACTCTTGATCTACTAGTGGGGAAAGCACACCCAAAGGAAATAAAGACGCATATGCTGAGCTTTGGGACCAAGCTACTTCATTACATCATGTTGTGCAACATCATCCCCAGGCAAGAAAAGTGTGACACTGTAACAATCGCAAATGCATGCTTGCTGTGCGAAGTCATTGAAGGCAGTATCATAGACACGCCACGCCTCATCCTTTCTCACATGTTGACGGTGAAGATGCACAAGAATCATGCTCTTCATTATCCTCACATTGTCAAGAAGATCATGCTCGAGATGGGGATATACAAGCCTGTTAGAGAAACATCCTATGAGAGCATCATAAATGAGACTGGACTGTGCAGGCTGCTTAAGCACGCTAGTATGGATGCGCCCATAGAAAAGCTAATTCTAGGATCCACACCCAGAACCGAGACCAAGGTCGATCCCAAACCCAAGCTAGAGACCTCAGCCCCTCCCAAATCCGAGCCCAGACCTCGCCGAATGAAGAGCCCCTCGAAGGATCCCAGCCCACTGTTACTGCCGAACATAAGCTCAGAGGAGATCCAGCTACACACCTTAGAGGTTGTGCTCCAGACTAAGGCGCATGATATATTGGCACCTTCATCACATGAATGCGCTCATGATAGGGCCTCTGAAGGAGGGCTGTGAAGATGCTTACGAGGACGAGTACCATTGGGAGTAGCTGCTATCTCAGTTCCTCTTAGGATTCCTTAGAAATCCAAAAGCTCCTCTATAATTCTTGTCTTTTTGCTCTTTTTGACTGTCTTTGATGTGTGCTCTTATATTTTTATCAATGATAAGTATGTTTTGGTTCACTTTCCTGCTTGCTCTAGTGCGTAATGAGATAGGGCTTGACTTGATGTGTTTTCTTTCATATCACTTACTCATTCCTCTAGAAGGCACGCACATACTACTCTTATTTTTCCTTGATTAATATTGAGCATTTCTTTTTACATGATGTCAAAAGAAGGAATATTATAGGCATATGAGTTATTTAATTTAGGGGGAACTACAACTTATGATAGTTTAAGGGAGACGAGTATTACTTGTTCGTTGATTAAGGGGGAATTGAAAGCTACTTCCTCGTCAGCTCTACTTTATGCCTATGTCAGGATTCTAAGTTTGTCATCATTAAAAAGGGGGGAAATTATTGGTTAAATGAACTAGCCCCTTAGTTCTTGTAACTAATAATGCCTCAGTTTTAATGATAACAAACAACCTTATGAATTAATATGTGTATTGAGTGAGATATCACAGGAAATCGATATGCCTTTGAGTTAAATAGGAGGTTTAAGCATGGAAAGCAACGAGCTGAAGTAGAGATACAAGAACGAGTCCAACAAGAAGATTAGCGCTTAATGCACTTAACTAGGAGCAAGGTAACCGAGTGACACTGGAGGGAACCGAACAAGAAGAGTGAAAAATCGAGCTGCAGAGAAGTAAAGCGCTACACAAAGAGGATGCACTCAAGGGAACCGAATACACTAAAGGGGACTGAGCGCGTATATATGTAAAGAAATCTTTCAGGAGCTATAGAAGGAAAGATTTGATTCGCCAAAAATTTACCATATTCGAGATCTTAACTGTTGAAGCAAGTTTGTTATTATACTCGGCTAGTATAGATTTTGTAGTTTATTTATTATCATCATCATGCTTTTTAGGTAACTAGTTCCCGGTGATTATGCCATAGTATAAATAGTTTGGTTCATTTATCTTTAACGTTATTGTTGAACGAGAGAGAGAGAGATTTCATCTTAATTTAGGACTTAGGCAATAATTAGGAGAGTTTAGGAAGAAACTGAGAACTGTGTGTTTGCCTAATCGTTGTAAGTCCTACGAGAAATCAAATCAACAATCATTTTGGAATTAAGTATTTACTTGTTCTTAGTCTTGTATTTCCGTACAAAAGTTCAATCTTTAGTTCGGACTAAGATATTCACGATCCACATAACTTGTATTTGAATCATTCATTTTATTATGATTATATTTAATATTATTTAAATTATTAGTGCTATTCACCATTTATCACTATTTTATCTAATAACTATTCATTATCTTATCAAATTTATCTTACAACTTGCTCGAATCCCATATGTATAATAAACTCTTGATATCAATACTATAATACTATTTATATATTAAATATATTTAAATAATATATAAAATAACAAATATTTATAACTTTCATATTAAAATATTCTAGTGCATAACACGGAACATATGATATTTCCACATGAAATCTTGCTAGAATTGTGTGTTGGACCAAATTGGGTTTGTATTATATGTCCAAGGGTGTATATAGGTGGGGCTAGCACTTACCAGAGAAAAAAGAACTTTTAGAAGGAAAAAGACGAATTTGTTGTGAATGTTGTGGATTTGAAGAAGTTTAGGAAATTCTTGTTCTTCTTCAATTGTGTTTTGCTTAATGATACATGCTTATTTATAGACAAATTTTTTGGCTTCCCGGGTAAGATTTGTACCTTTAGAAAGGATTAAGAGCCATTTATTGTAATCCTATAGTATGGTGAATTATTCACCTAACTATCCTACAACACTCCCCCCCTTGAATATTCACCTTTTACATAAGAATGTGACTTCTTCAAAATATGAGCAGGGTAAACTTAATTTAGGTTGTACACTTGATGCTTCTACCTCATTAAAAACCTTGTCAAGAAAAACCCAGTGGGATAAAAACCCGATCAAGGGAAAAAGAGTTCAACGTGTACAATCCTCCCCCTAAACTTAGTGTATCTCTTGAAATCTTTGCATCCCGATCCTGTACACAAGTTCTTCAAACTTCTTGGGATTTAATGACTTCGTGAACAAGTTTGCAAGATTTTTGCATGATCGAATTTGTTGGACTTCAATCATGCCTTCTGTCTCTAAATCATGGGTTGAGAAGAGATTTGGTGAAATATGCTTTGTCCGACCACCTTTTGATATAACCCTCCTTTACTTGTGTGATGCATGCAGAATTATCTTCATATATCTTGGTTGGACTCTTATTGATTGTCTTCAGCTTGCATTCCTTTTGAATATATCCAATCATTGACCTCAACCAGACACATTCTCTTCCCGCTTCATAAAGAGCAATTAATTCTGCGTGATTTGACGATGTTGCTGTCAGTGTCTGCTTTGTTGATTTCCATGATATGGTTGAATCTCCGTAGGTGAAGACATAACCATTCTGAGATTTTGCTTTATGTGGATCTGATAAGTATCCTACATCTGCATATCCGACAAGCGTAGCATTTGTGTTTTTATGGTAAAACAAACCGAGGTCTGTGGTACCACGTAAGTATCGGAATACATGCTTAATTCTGTTCTAATGTTGCCTTGTTGGTAGTGAACTATATCTTGATAATAAGTTCATTGCAAAGGCAATATCTGGTCTAGTATTATTTGCAAGGTACATTAATGCACCAATTGCACTCAAATATGGTACTTCAGGACCAAGTACTTCTTCATCCTCTTCTCGAGGTCGAAACTGATCATCATGAATATTTAGTGAGCGAACGACCATAGTCAAACTTAATGGATGTGCTTTGTCCATATAAAATCTTTTCAATACTTTCTCGGTGTGATTCGTTTGATGGATAAATATTCCATCTTTCAAATGCTCAATTTGTAAACCGAGACAAAATTTGGTTCTTCCCAAATATTTCATTTCAAATTCTCTTGCAAAGTATTTTGCAGCATTCTCAAGTTCATTTATTGTACCGATGATGTTAAAATCATCTACATATACTGCAATAACAACAAAGCCATGTTTGGATTGCTTGACAAAAGAACATGGACAAATTGCATCGTTCTTGTGACCTTCTCTTATAAGGTATTCACTAAGCCTATTATACCACATTCTTCAAGACTGCTTTAGACCATATAATGATCTTTGTAGGTTTATTGATAACATCTCTCGAGGCATCGCCCTATATCTTTCTGGTAGTTTCAGTCCTTCAAGAACTTTCATATAGATATCACTGTCGAGTGATCCATATAAATATGCGGTAACTACATCCATAAGTCGCATATGTAGTTCCTTTGTCACTTTTAGGCTAATTAAAAATCTCAATGTAGTTTCATCAACTATAGGGGAACATGTTTGTTCATAATTTATTCCAGGTATTTGAGAAAATCCTTGAGTTACAAGTCTTGCCTTGTATCTCACAATCTCGTTTTTCTCATTTCTTTTTCATACAAATACCCATTTATAGCCTTCTGGTTTTGTTCCCATTGAGATGGGTATTATTGGACCAAAAACTTCCCGTTTTCTAGCGATTTTAGTTCAACTTGTATAGGCTCTTTCCATTTTGTCCAGTCGTATCTACGATGACATTCATCAATACTTTGTGGCTCAATGCCATCATCGTCTGTCGCTATTTTAGTAGCGATAAAGTATGCAAATATTTCATCAGTCATAATCTCTTTTCTATTCCATTGTGTTCTAGTGGACACATAATTAATAGAGATTTCATAATTATCAACACTTCTATCTTCGCCAGGGGTACTCTCAAGATTTTCCGAGTCATCTTTAGTATCTTCATTTTTGTCGTGTTCTCTCCCTGAATGGGCCATTGGTGCGGGACTAACTGCACTATTTTGTCGCCTACTCTTTCGTGGTTTTAAGTCTTTGGAGCCAAGTGGTCTACCACATTTTCGGCGTACTGTAAGCTCATTTAAAGGAAGCTTACCAAGTTGCTCTGATGGAATCTCTATTCTTTCAGGGGACTTTGCAGCTGGTACATGTGACTTTGTCACTTTCTGTGTCTGTAAATGAATCAGGCAATTGATTTTCCACACTTTGTAAGTGTATTATTTTCTGCACTTCTTGTTCACATATCTTTGTTTTTGGATCAAGATGGGATAATACTGGAGCATTCCATGTGATCTCTTTGTTCTTTTGTCCACCAAAATTTGGAAATTCATATTCAGTAAAATGACAATCATCAAATCTCGCTGTAAATAGGTCACCTGTTGTTGGTTCAAGAGATTTGATTATAGTTTGAGATTCATAACCAACATAAATTCCTAATCTTTGTTGGGGACCCATTTTTGTGCGTATGAGTGGAGCAATAAGAACATAAACTGCACATCCAAATACTCTTAAGTGTGATTTATCTGGCTCTTTACCCGTTACTAACTTTAACAGGGAATGTTTGTGATATGCAGTTGGTCTTAGTCGGACTAGATTTGCTGCATGCAGTATTGCATGTCCCTAAGCAGATGATGGTAGTTTGGACTTCATTAATAATGGTCTCGCTATAAGTTGTAGCCTCTTAATTAGTGATTCTGCAAGCCCATTTTGTGTATAAACATGAGCCATTAAATACTCTATGATAATCCAAATTGACATGCAGTAGTCATCAAATGCTTGAGATGTAAATTCACCAGCATTATCAAGTCTGATTCTTTTGATTGTATGGTCTGGGAATTGGGCTCATAGTTTTATAATCAGATCCAAGAGCTTAGCAAAAACTGTATTTCTTGTTGATAAAAGGCTTACATATGACCATCGTGTTGATGCATCAATCAATACCATAAAGTACCAAAATGGTCCACATGGTGGAGCTATTGATCCACAAATATCACCTTGTATACGTTCCAAAAATGTTGGATTCTCATTTGCAATCTTACTCTTAGAGGATCTGGTAATTAATTTACCAAGTGAGCAACCTATACAGTTGAAATCACATGTTTTAAGGACTTTCACATTCCTTACTGGATGTCCAGTTGAGCTTTCAACTATTTTATGCATCATCCCATGACCCGGGTGACCCATCGGTCATGCCATAATGTAAAACTCCTCTGGTCATTTGATTTTTTTTTTATAGATGTTACATTTATTTCTATTGGACTTATGTATGTATGATATAGTCCTGTATAATGGGTTGGAAATTTTTCTAGGACATTTTTGTTCCCACTAACTTGTTTTGTGATGCACAAATATTATGCGTCATTTTCATTCACAGTTTCTATATGAAACCCATTTTGACGCAGATCTTTGAAACTTAATAAGTTTCTTTGAGATTTACTTGAATATAACGCATCATTGATCAATATTTTTTGTTCCCTTAGGAAGCAAAAGGCAAGCTCTTTCAGAGCCTTCGATAAGTTTTGTCGCACCTGAAATTGTGTTGACATTTACTTCCAATAATATCAATTGTGTAATCTATTCTTTACACTTCAGTATGGTGTGGGTTGTGGCACTGTCTACTAGACATTGGTCCTTCCCACTTGATGCATTTTATCCATGTCCATATCTTCAAAGACAGCACAAGTACAGTCAATAAACCAAACAACAAATTTATTTTATAGTACATCACGCTATATTACATCAAAGTAGGTAAAAAAACGATAAAGTGCTTGATAACCATGGTACAACTCAACCAGGTGTTTGACAGTACGACACACCTTTGCCCAGTGACCTGTTATGCCACATC
This sequence comes from Phyllobates terribilis, assembly GCF_046119375.1. NCBI lineage: Eukaryota > Metazoa > Chordata > Amphibia > Anura > Dendrobatidae > Phyllobates > Phyllobates terribilis. The sequence goes on along the minus strand of NW_027368610.1, from coordinate 8,214 downwards.
TATATCAAATGGATTTGGACTTTTGTGAAGGCCCCGTACGGCCATGTCAGACCATTTGCTTTTCACCCCCTTTGATGAATATACTTCATGAGCATATTGTTTTTGATAATATCCCGTACCTTTACCACGTCCATGACCTCGACCATATCATCTTCCACTGCCACGACCTCGACCACGTCCACGACCACCGTCGTGTCTGTAATTGGCTTGATGCTTGCTACCAATATTTTGGGCGGCATAAGGTCGTTGGAACACTCCATGTATTGCATTTGCTTCATGGTACAGTGCGGCACCTGTGGGCCTCATGTTGTGATTTTTCATGAGAAGCTCATTGTTCTGCTCAGCCACAAGTAAAACTGATATAAAATCAGAATATCTTTCAATGTTTCTGTTAGTTTGAGCTTCCTCAGACTAATCACTCCTTTTTTTTGATGATGATAAACACTACATTTAAAATCTCTTGTCTTTTCTAAGCATTCCAAGAATAGCTTAAGAAGCTAAGGGAGTCGCTTTGACCAAGCAAACAAGATAGAGACTAGCTTTGAGCCTTGCGAACATAGAGAATATAACAAAGGCAGTCTCAATAAAACGTGAAGAAACTAAATCAACTCTGAAGTGAAGTAGAGTTAAGTGCGTTGAAGTCAAAGGACTAGCGCAATATGGATCGTGAAGATTGTAGTCTAACTAAAAATATAACTTTTGTGCGGAAACACAAGACTAAGAACAACCAAATACTTCAATTCCAAAACATTGTTGATTTGATTTCTTGTGAGACTTACAATTACTAGGCGAACACACAGTTCTTAGTTTCTCTCAACTCTCCTAGCTATTGCCTAATCTCCAAATCAAGATGAACTCTTTCTCTCTAGTTCGACAACGACGTTTAAAGATAATAAACTAAGCTATTTATACTATGGCATAATTACTGGGAACTAATTACCTAAAAACAAGTAAATAATAATAAATAAAGTAATAAATCTAAACTAGCCAAATATAATGACAAACTAGCTTCAACTATTAAGATCTTGAATCTGGTAAATCTCTGGCGAATCAAATCTTTTCTTCTTTATCTCTAGGAAGATTTCTTTCCATATATACGTGGTCGATCCCTTAGAGTGTGTTTGGGCCCCTTGAGCGTGTCCTCCTTGTGTAGCGTGTTACTTGTGCAGCTCGATCCTTAACTCTTATTGTTCGGTCCCCTTCAGTATCCCTCGGTTCCCTTGATCCTAGTTAAGCGCCTTGAGCGCTAGTTTCTCGCTGAACTCACTCTTTCATTTTCTCTTAAGCTCGTTGCTTTCCACACTTAAACCTCCTAAGTAACTCAAAGCCCTATCGATTTCCTGCAATATCTCACTCAATACACATATTAGTTCATAAGATAGTTTGTTATCATTAAAACTAAGGCATTATTAGTTATAAGAACTAAGGGGCTATTTCATATAACCAACACGCAATGCATGGGAGTCGGTGCGGGCTAGTGAATCCTTTGCTTCAACACAAGTGAAACCAGCGAGGTCCCAGGTGGAATCCATGCACCAACGTGTAAGGTATTCGGGCACAACTAATGGGAATGTCGAGAAGCTAAGGATGGGGAAGAATGTGTTTCTTACCATGGATAACGAGGGATGAGTATCGCTGCGCTGGATGAATAAAAGGCTTGCGAGTGGCGTGGGATGGATTGCCAACGTGGACGAGTTTGTTACAAGTTTGGTGCTCCTTGGTGGATCGACGCACGGATTGCCAACGTGGAGCTTTGTTGCAATATGTAATAGAATTCATTTCTTAGGGAATAAGTTAGAAAGTTCTATATATAGGTGCGATAGGTATTTGTTAACACATGAGCTTGAGAACCTCATAGAGTGAGAAACAACCTAGTGAGCTTAGGAGAAGCTAGCCCAAGAGAGAATCACAACAGGATCTGAAACCCTGTGAGTTAGTATAGTTGAGTGATTAGGGAAGATCACAACATGACTAGAAAGCTGGGATGTTAGTACGATTGAGTGTTTAGGGTGAAAAGCTAGTGATCTTAGAGGGAGCAAGTGAGTCAACAATACCTTGAGAGTAGTAGACTTGTATTTTGGTTGAACGCGATTGTATTGAGTGGAGATAGAGAGTGTTTATAATCTTCATTTGATATAATTAATATAGTGGTGAGTTTCATCTCGGGCTTGAGTTAAGCAAGAGTTCTCACCTTACCAAATCTCTGTGCATATTGATTTGAACTTTAAATCTAACAATCTAAAGTTCGTATTGTGGCTAATTCCCAAATCTTACATATAAACACACTAGCTACTCACTTGTTGTGCTTAAAAGAGACTAAGACTCGCTTTGTGTTTTTTTTCCATTTCCGCATCTTAAAAACAACTGCAGTTAGTCTATCGATCTACTCTTCTATAAAGAGCTAGTCGATCAAAGCTACTCTATTAAGTGTTCAACATCGATCATTCTTATATATACTCGCTTATTGAATGCGACCCTTGTACATTACCTTACTAGCTTTTGTGCATTGGATTTAGAGTAAGTGTAACATTGTCATATCTAGTTACACTCGCTTTATCATACTCAATCCTCAATCGTCTTATAAACCCACAATTGGTATTAGAGCTCAGGTTGCTCATATGCTTTGATAGATACTCGCTACATATCTTTCTCTCTTGTGTTGTGAATCATGAAGAATAGGAAAATTCCTCTTGTTATAAGACTACTTAGAAAGATATTCAGAGAACAAGACAGTTCCAAAACCGAAGAACAACTTGCTACACATTCAAATCAAGCCAATGGCTTTCTAGCTTCAGATTCAAACTCTCACTCAAGCTCGGACTCAGTGTGCTTTAATTGTCTTTGTTATGGACATTCAACCTAGGATTGTACGAAGGAAAAGCCTAAGAAGGGCTTATGGGAGACTCAGAAAATGAGACTAAATGTCGAGATACTTGTCTATTTGATGCCGATGACTCCAAAGATGAAGACTCTAGGGTAATTTCTCTAGGCTTTGAGATCCTACCTAAAAACACCCTTGTTGAGCTCTTACGTAAGTTGGCCTTGGATCATGAAGTTGTTCGTCAAAGGAGGAATCCCAGTAGGAAGAACTTTGCGATTTAAGAGATAAAATAGAAGAGTTAAATAAGCAATTGTCTACAAAGCCTTCCCTTCTTACTAAATTCTGCGAGCTTTGTAATGGCAATGGCTTAACTTCGGTCCAAAGCAGTACTTAGCTGTTACAAGAATGATTGATGAAGTCTTAACCAATCTAGACAATCTAGATGCGTCTGTGGAAGCCAAAACTGTTAACCAGACAGTTTTGTGAAAGCTATACCAGGGTTAGGCTACAACAACCATGACTCGTCCAACTCAGGCATTTCTCTATCTAGCGAGCTACTTGATAAAATCATTAAACTAGACAAGAACTTCACTCTTTCCATGTTGAAAACTCAAATTTAAAAGCAAAGTGAATGTTCTAGCGAAGAGACCAGCTCAGGACAAACAATGGTACCACAAAGAAAATCGCATTCCATGTACATTAAACAAGCGCGTTCTTCTCCTAACACTTAACCTCTTACACGACGAGAACCATTTTTCCTAGTAAAGGAAATATGGTTATATTCAATATAATCTGTAGATCGTGAAGATCTTAGTCTAACTAAAGATAGAACTTTTGTGCAGAAATACAAGACTAAGAACAAACAAATACTTTAATTCCAAAACGTTGTTGATTTGATTTCTTGTGAGACTTACAATTACTAGGCGAACACACAGTTATTAGCTTCTCTCAACTATCCTAGCTATTGCCTAATCTCTAATCAAGATGAACTCTTTCTCTCTACTTCGACAACCTCGTTTTTAAAGATAATAAACTAAGCTATTTATATTATGGCATAATCACCAGGAACTAATTACCTAAAAGCAAGTAAATAATAATAAATAAAGTACTAAATCTAAACTAGCCGAATATATAAAAAACTAGCTTCAACTGTTAAGATCTCGAATCTGGTAAATCTCTTGGCGAATCAACTCTTTTCCTTCTTTAGCTCTAGGAAGATTTGTTTCCATATATACGCGCTCGGTCCCTTAGAATGTCTTCGGTCCCCTTGAGTGCGTCCTCCTTGTGTAACGTGTTACTTGTACAGCTCGATCCTTTACTCTTATTGTTCGGTCCCTTCAGTATCCCTCAGTTCCCTTGCTCCTAGTTAAGCGCCTGAACGCTAGTCATCTCGCTGAACTCGCTCTCGTATCTTCTCTTAAGCTCGTTGCTTTCCACCCTTAAACTTCCTAAGTAACTTAAAGGCCTTGGATTTCCTGCGATATCTCACTCAATACACATATTAGTTCATAAGATAGTTTGTTATCATTAAAATTAAGGTGTTATCAGTTATAAGAACTAAGGGGCTAGTTCATATAACCAATAATTCCCCCCTTTTTAATATGAAAAACTTAGAATCGTGGCATAGGCATACTATATAACTGAGAAAAGAAGTAGCTTTCAATTCCCCCTTAATCAATGAACAAGTAATAAGCATTGCCCTTTAACTTCATATGTTCTAGTTCCCCTAAATTAAATAACTCCTATGCATGTAATATTTTCCTTTTGACATCATGCAAAAATGAATGCGCAATATTAATCAAGGAAAACTAAGAGTAGCACGTGCGTGCCTTCTAGAGGAATGAGTAAGTGATACAAAAGAAAACACAATAAATCTAGCCCTATCTCAGTACGCACTAGAGCAAGCACGTAAGTGATCCAAAAAAATAACAATTCATTGATAATAATATAAGAGCACGCATCAGAGATAGTAAAAAAAGAGCAAAAGACAAGCATTTTAGTTGAGCTTTTGAATTTTAAGGGGCCCTAAGGGGAACTGAGACAACAACTACTCCAATGGTATTCATCCTGGTAATCATCCTCGCAATCCTCTTTCAAAGGCCCGATCATGAGCGCCTTTACATGATGAAGGTGCCAGTCGAGCATGCGCCTAAGCCCTGAAAGATACCGATTGGTCTGAAGCACATCTTCCAAGGTGCGCAGCTGAATTTCCTATGAGCTCATATTCCACGGCAGCAGCGGCTTGGGCTTCTTTGAGGGGCTCTTGATGCGGCGAGGTTTGGGTTCGGATTTGGGAGGGGATGAGGTGTCTGGCTTAGGTTTGGGCTTGGGCTTAGGCTCAATTCTAGGAGTGGAGCCAAGGAGCATCTTCTCGACCGGCGCATACATACTGGCGTGTTTGAGTAGCCGACCCAGCCCAGTCTCAATGATGATGCTCTCACAGGGCGTTTCTTTGATCGACTTGTAGATCCCCAGCTCGAGCATGAGCTTCTTGACAATGCGGGGATAGGGAAGCGCGTGGTTCTTGTGCATCTTAATCGTCAGCATGTGAGAGAGAATGAGGCACGACGTGTCTATGAGACTCCTTCAATAACTTCCCGCAGTAGGCACGCATCTGCAATGGTGACGGTATCACGCTTCTATTGGTGAGGGATGGTGTTATGCGGCATGATGTAATGGATGAGCTTTGTGCCGAAGCTCAACATATGCGTCTTGATCTCCCTTGATGCAGCTTCCCCACCAACATATCCAACGTCTCACCCTTTTTAGAGGGCCAGTTTTTCTTTGGCAGAGACGCATACCCTTTGCCCGTTGGAATATCGAGCACCTTTTCCGTAAGCTTGACGTTCAGCGTCTTGGGCTTGTCCCCCCATGGGATGTGTGCCACAGAATAGAGCTGGCCTGGGTTGGGGGTCATGACGGCTAGTGCACTGTAGAACTTGCGCACTTCTTCATAGTCGACCGCGAACGGCTCTACCTCGAGCTCTGACCAACGAGTGCGCTCGAGAGAGGCGACTACGGCGGCGACGTCGAACTCGGCATGGTTGAGGATGGACCAGAAGCCTTGGTCTATTATGAGAGGCTCGTGGCGACGCGTGTCGAGAAGTTTCCGTGAGCAGGGGGTGGGCTGATGGACTTGTCGCTTTCAGGTACAACGATTGTTTTTGGCGTTTTTGTGTGGTGGAGGAAGGTGTGATGGCTAGGGCTCGTTTAGGGATGACTGAGGCGGCAGAGAAGGAGGAGAAGTGAGGGCGAGAGCAGTGGAGGTGATGTCAGGATGTTAGTGAGTGGATTCATCATGTTTGGAGGCAGAGGGGGTGTGCTCGATGGAGTCAGTGGAGGAGGCTTGAGTTCTGTGGAGGAGATGGGGTGAATTAGTGGAGTCGATTGATCTTCCTACATGGGGACTAGTGATATGGGGTGAGCGGTAGGTGGTGGAGGTGGTGAGGATGAGGGCTGAGGACTGGGCACCTTTTCTGGTATGGGAGAGAGTGGCTTTGAGGTGCTGAGTTAGTGAGGGCTGGAGAGGTGGAGGTAGATGGTGGAACAGGAGCGACGGCTTTGGAGCTCTCCATGAACTCCTGGAACTTAAGGAACGCATCCCATTTCTCGACATCGATGTTCATAGGGTTGGCCATTTGTGTGTTTGAGGGATGAGATTTTGTGGAGTAGAGAGGGGTGCGAGTGGTGAAGAGATGCAGGGTTTGAGCAATGAGTGCTTGGGAGAGAGAGAGTTTAAGAAGAAAGTGAATAGTTACGAAGGCGGTGAAGGGGAGCTGAATCTGGTCGAAGAGGCTATTTATGGAGAGTGGCGAACGGTCAAATCACAACGGCCTGGTTTCAAATCTGGAACGGCGCCTCGTTTATCGTAGAAGCAAGTGACCGTTGGTAGGCTAGTGAGTAATGAGTGCCTAGAAGATAGTCAACCGTTGAGACACTCCGTCCCTAAAATTCTATTCCTAAAATTCTATTGGTCCCTATACTCAGTTCCTGAATTTATCTGCGCTTTACTCTATTCTGGTTTACTCGGTCCCCAAGGACGTGTTGTTTCAAAAGCTGCGCTTGTGATCTCTTATACTTACTCGGTCCCCATACACTGACACGCTGTGTCTCAGTTTCCATTCTCAGTAGGATAATTCAACTCACTTAAGCACATAATAATCTCACACACACAAAGGGACATAAAATCTCTTTTAAAAACAATAAGTGCTAAGCATATATGGGTAGGCTTTTTGACATCTCAATGAATATTCCCAGTAGTGGCTTATACGGTCATACGGAACGTAACATTGAGATCAAGGCTAAGGAACTGGCCTATAAGCACGAATCATATTTGGGGGGCTTGATTATGAGGTTAAGAACCGATCATCATGCATATATATATAAGGGCTTGAAAATGAATAGCATGCAAATGGATCAAGTTTATCAAGCAATAGTGCAATCCTAGAGAGGGCCTAAGTAATCATTTATCATTTAGCATCACACAGAGCATGCGAAGGACGAATACCCCTAAGAGTATAGGCTATGTTCACGCACGTATTAGTCCTAAGTTCCCAAGATTAAAAAGAGCACTGAATTTACACAAGATCAAGGGAAGAGCTACGTGGATGGAGATGCTTAATGAAAGGGTATCAAGCCCAAGGGAAGTCTGAGTTTGATGAATGGTTCCTTGTTCAAGGCCTTGGTGAAGATGTCTGCTATTTGATCCTCAGTTCTACAATGGGTAAGCTCGATGTGCTTCTTCTCCACATTATCTCTAAGGAAATGATGACGCACACCAATGTGCTTGGTTCGAGAGTGGTGCACATAATTCTTTGAGATATTGATCGCGCTTGTGTTGTCAGTGACACCTTATTTCAATTGAGCCCATCAAGATCCCGAAGTTAGTGAGTTGTTGCTTAAGCCATAGGATTTGAGCACAACAAGAAACGGCTGCTATGTATTCAGCCTTGTTGGTGGACGCAGCTACTGAGTTTTTTTTACGAGAGCCCCATGAGACGAGACAAGGGCCTATGAATTGTGCCATACCTGAGGTGCTCTTTCAATTAAGGAGATAGCCTGCATAGTTAACATCTGTGTATTCAATAAGGGTAAAGTCGCAGTTCTTAGAGTACCATAAACAAAGATTATCAGTCCCTTTTAGGTAACAAAGGATACACTTGATGATGGCAATGTGCGACTCCCTTGGATCGGATTGAAAACATGCACACAAACTCACTGCAAAAAAAATATCGGTCCTAGAGGCGGTTAAGTACATTAAAGATCCTACCATACCTCTATATAGCGTTTAATTCGCCTTAGGGCCGTTATGGTAATGTGTCTAGCTTAGTGCTTGTGGATACTGGAGTGTGAAGGGGGCTTGCTGTTGTCCATCCCAAACTTCTTTATGATCA
>NW_027368609.1:0-48644 GCF_046119375.1 Phyllobates terribilis | reverse complement strand
TTTCAGCTTTTTCCATCTACGTTATTGTCGAACACTATTTTTTGAACAAAATTCCATCTAGAGAAATTTTCATCTACCTTTTGTAAATTCCATCCACTTCCATCTAATTTTTCTTAAATTTTTCATCTCTCAAAGCCTAGATGAAAAAAATTCCATTTACCTTAAATTTCATCTATCATTACATCTATTTTTTTCATCTACCATTTTTCATCTAGATGGAAAAAAATTCATCTAAGTGTTGCCAAACTCTGTGTCAGGTACAAAATCCGGTCCATTTGACGGATGTATAAAACACCTTTATTATGTGGGCCAATATCAACGGGTCAAGTGTAGCTTGTTTTCGTAAAAGTTACTTTATATACTTGTAAATAAAAAAAGTATATGTAAAATATTTTGTTTATTTGAAAATTTATAATCTCATAAGACATCTAAAAAATTAGAATGGTTATGCGTAAAGTAAAGTAGTAAACACTATATAATTACAATTATATACTCCCTCTATTTGCAAATAAATGGCTTTTTAACTCTTGTAATTGTTCACAATTAATTGTCTTTGTACATAAGACGTATATATTTCCAATGTTACCCTTTTCAAGTATTGGTTGCTTTATCTTCCTTCCAATAAATGAATTAGAGGAAAAAACAAATATTATAACTTTAAGGGTTATATTGGTTAAATTAGATGTTGTCTTAAAATCTGTGATATTTCCTAAAACACCAAATAATAACAAACGGAGGGAGTATTGAAGACAATGATATTTAAAATTTCAAATAAAAACGGGCTAGCAGACTGAGACTAGAGTCGGACCCTAGAGTATGCTCGTGAGTCGTGTCCAACACCTTTTGTAGCACCGTATGTTGTCTAACCTGATTCTTAATGGGTCGAATCGCGTTTACTAGAGCTAATTTTGTTGAAAATATTAGAGGTTTGTTGAACTTTCTTCAATCTTCACTGAACCTTTAGAGAGGGAACAACAAAAACTCGATCCGGTTGCCAGACTTAGTGATCTATGAGTTCAAAGAACAATCATACCTCAATTTAAAAAAAGATATAAGAGTCGAATTTGTAACTTATCAGATTCTAGACTCTGTCATGCTTCACTATACTGGCCCCTCGATCTCACATTCTAGTATATTTATGATGTAACCATTGTTTATTACGTACGAATAATGCACGAAGTATTATGCCTTTGCTTTGGCAATGGTTAATGAAAGGAACTATTTTATTTATTGAGGAACCACGAGATTCCACGTAGCTAGCTTCAACATTAAGATGTTAAGATGAAACTGTCCTCACAAAAGGAATAACAATTTTTCAGATATGATATGATCGCAAAGATGGACCACGATCGGTTACCATTCAATGGACATGTTTCACGTGGACAATAATGCTAAGTAGTGAGTACACTAATCATTAGGTTACGTTAATTCAATTAAACCGCATATGCTTGAGTTTGGTTTGGAATTGTATGTATTATTGTGCATGAATATCATATGAACGGGCTAATTTCAGGTTATGTTTAATGGGCTTAGAGTATAGACAGCCCATCAGAGAAGTTAGATCACCCACTTGAGGTTAAAGAAAGTGATATGATTGTGCTTAACTACTAACTAGCATATCCAAGTGTCATGTATAAAAATATTCTAATATATAAATTATAAATATTAACTATATTATTATATTTTATGTAACTAAATTATAAAAAAATTATACTGGAGTTTATTATAAAGATGTGAGTTCCGGTGAAAACAACCCTTAGGGTATAAAGTGCGAAGAATGTTGAGCCATTAGATTAGAAAATGGAGGGCTGAGATTAAAAGATGAGTTTTTTTTAATAAATACACGCGGTGACATTTTTGTAATTCATGGTGAACAGTTTTTTTTTATGTTTTCTGGGTGATTTTTTATCCCTTTAGATGTGAACATTAGCGTGTTATATGTGAACATTAGCCTGTTATATGTGTACCCGAGAAAGTTCGCACTTCACACCATAAGGGTTGTTTTCACCAGATCCTTATTCTTATTATAAATGTGAGATTTGATTAAGTTATAAAAATTGATGGTATAATAAATAGTTATTAGATAAAATAGTGATGCATGGTGAATAGTACTACTATAATCTAAATAATGTTAGATATAATCATAATAAAATGAAAAAATTCATATTTTAACTTCACAAACTAAAATCTAACATATATAACCCTGAATCATAATCAAAAAATCAAACTATTTTCTTTATAGATTGAACTTTTGAAACATTTTCTGTAAACTTTATACGTAAATTTCATTTACGTAATCAATATTTATCATTTTAATAATGTTCAATATGAAAAGATTATATTAATATAAAATATTTTAATTTGCTGAAATCTTTTTTTAAAAAAGTGTCATAAAAGTTGGATTAATTTTTTATATAACATAAATATAAATTATGGAAGGTTTTATTCTTAGGGAAGAAATGTAATTTATAATAATATTTATCATATGTTAAAATATATATCTATATATGTATGATACAGTTATTAATTTGAAAATACTCTAGATTTATAAAAGGATTTTTGAACATTTTAATTATTAAGTTAATTTTTAGAAGAATCATTCAAATTTAATATCACTATAATAAGATATTATAGGAATAATATATGTTCTTAAATAGAAAATCGGTTAATAATAAGATTTTATTAGTACAAAAATAATATATCCAGTTGTAACTTTAATATATACTCCCTCCGTCCCTTTATAAAGATCTCACTTTCCTAATCCGGCGTCCCAAAATATAAGTCTCATTTGCCATTTTTAGAATTCTTTTAAACCCAAAATTTACATTCCCAATACACTTTTACATATCTCAACACACTTTTACACACTATCTTTCTTCATTAAATTACCCCTTTTTTTCTTCTCTCTATCTCTCTCCTCTAATCATTACAATATTCACTTTTCTCTCTCCTATTTAATTTATTCTTCACAATTCCTTAAATTTTCTAGAAAATACCAAACGAGATCTTTAAATAGGGACGGAGGGAGTAAGTGATAGAAAAAGGGAAAATTAAAAAATAAATAAAGAGGAGAGAGAATAATGTGGCAAATAAAAGATGAACACAAGTAATTATGGGAATAAATTTATTTAGGAGGCTTCAAATAGGACTGTTTTAATATATAATATAGATTGCTGATAATGCATTTTTGACAATATATCCTTCGTTTAACAAACACTTTAGGATGGGGTAACAACAATAGTATCTGATAATAATTATACTATGAAGATAACAATTTTGACGATCTCAATATGTTTTGGCTGTCCGGACGTGGCAAAGTCTTGCCTAATTTAACATGTTCAGAGAAGAAGTTTTTTGACTGATCGACTGAACCTCGATTCAATTCAAATACAAACGATGAAAACTTGATCTCTATAACATCACTATGGTGATTGATGTAGTAATTTAGTATTTTCTTGCTACCTAACTATTTTATATATAGATGGATATAGATTTTTTTATAACTTGATTTTAGTATTATTATTATTTTGATTCAAAACTGTTATTTTAACCATTTTAACATATATTTATATCCATCGGGTTTACATCAACATCACATATTTGACATTTTCTGTTTGTAATAAAATTTATTTCATACATATTGCTAAATTTTGCTATTTTAAAGAAGATGCAAATTATATAAATTTTTTGGATTTTCATCTTTATCCATCATTATTGTCATATACATACCAAACAAACTTTATTATATAATGTTTTTACATTTAGTTTATTTCGTTCGACTATTATGTGCATAGTTTAATGATATTCTTATTTATCATGAATATAATTTACGTCAGGTGTACTACCTCATTATCATATCATGACAATTTTTTAAAGTAGTTGACATATTGCTAACTCATATATCTTATTTATCTATTTTAAGAATTTATTTTGAATCTTAATTTACTGGAATATCTAAATATAATTATATTTTATGTAACTAAAATTTATGTTATACTAATTTATAAGATTTAAATATATCATATTATTAAGATCTTGTTTTAGTGATAGATATACATCTAGAAGATAGATTTAGATAAATTATGTAGATTAATTTTAATTATTGAAAAATATTTGAAGTAGAGCACTTACTATTGCGAAACATGTTCAACCATTGTATATATTAAGATAAGATTACATTAGAACCAGCAATATTTGAGCTCAATTGAAGAGAAAGTTTGCAACATTTTTTCTTTGTAAAAAGTTTGGGTCACAATTAATAAACATAGTTAGCTTTTATATGGATACAGATAGATAGATAAATAGATAGATATTGAATATAAAAAGAATGTTACACTTTCACTAAGACAATAGTTGAAAAGGTTCTTGATTGCATTGTTGTTAGGATCTAAAATAGATCGTAGAACAAATGTACAAAACTATATCAGACAGAATAGAACATGCATGATCTTAAGATCCTAGGATTTTGAATCCGGTCACAAGATTCTCGCTCGTTTAGCTTAAGTTTTGGATTAAACTTCTTCTGTAATTGAATTCTTTTATCTAAATTTAATTTCAATTCTATTTAGGTTTATACAAAGAAGATAAATTATTTACATGCACAAAAGACGAATGATTTCTTATTCACAATGAACTAAGCAAAACTGTAACGTAGAACCTTTAGTTTTGTTGGTTCTTTTATTGTTTAGATTGATGATTGAAGAGATAATACATAGAAAAAACATCTTTCTTAATTTTGAAAATTGTAAAAACTTCAAATTAAACCTCATAAATCATTTTAACTATGTATCATACTGATATCGATCTCGTACGATAAGAAATAGGAATTTTTAGTTTTTTTTTACTAGAAGAATATATCATAGTCATATTTTATCATTTTCGTCCTTTAAAATCTGAAATTGTAAAATCATACTATTTTACAATTCGATCTTATTCCCTCTACGATCTAACGTAGGATCTGGCTCTAATACCACAAGGAAAATAGTACTAGAGGATATGTCTTTTAAGGAGGAATATAAAAAGAAGTCCTTTGTGTTGTTCACGCATTGTGTTGTCCATTGTGTTGTTCACTCAATGTTAGCCCAATTGTTGGTACATGCTCTGCTAGGATTGTTCAAGAAAGTAGATAGTGCATTTGGACAAAGTTTTTTTTTATATACAAGGTCAACACTAGAAATCCTTCTTAAACCGAAGGCATTCTCGCATTATCACAGTTGATAATGTTCACAAACATTCAAAGGAAAGCATGGAGAAGAGATTGTACAGCCCACAATCATTCTCTCACATTCCTGATATGAAAATCAGGTAACCAATAAGAAATTACATAATGTTTGATTTGTGCTAGATCTATATCGTCCACCTTATCACTCGGCAGAATGTTCGCTGCTCTATTGCTTTCTCTGAAGCAGTGGTAAAATTTGTAATCTTCAAATTTTTTGTCGCTTCCTTGAAATCTGTAATGATATTCCGAATATGCCACGAGACTTTCCAGATGCCTCGAATTGCATTAATCAAAACTAGATTGTCGTCAAATATAACCTTTAGATAGTTTAGATTACTTGCTGAGGAAATCGCATCTAGAGCCGCTAAGCTCTCAGCTTGAAGAACTGAAAGATATTTCACTCGTTTCCTGTTAAAAGCAAGAATATTACCAAATTCGTCTCTTATGATATTCGAAATATAACATTCACCTGATTGACAAAACGAAGCATCAAAATTAACTTTTATTCAGTTCATGTTGGGTTTGATCCAACTTTTATTGCTTTTCCTCTTTATAAAAGTATTATTAGTATCTTTTTTTAATGTTATTGAACAAACTCGAGGCTTACCAAGATTGAAAATTGAAGAATGCTTTATCTACTAACGCAAGGTTATTTTTAGAAGCAGTATTGAATATTTTAGTGTTTCTAGCAATCCACGATTCATACCATAGAAAACACATGATGTTGATATGGTTTTTATGTATAAGAAAGTATTCAAAATTGTTTGTATAGGTGTTCACATGTTTCATACTATAAGTATTACCTCCGTTCCAATTTGGAGATCATGTTGATAGTTTTTGGACATTCAAAAAAAGAAAGTGAATACAATAGTTTGGAACTCTGTTATAAAAATAGTTTAGCCTTTTCGTAGTAGGTAAGCAGTCTGACAGGGCCTTTCATAGGATTTTTTAAATTTTGGGTGGAATATCTAATTTCCATAGCTTTGAAAAGATCGGTTGATTTTGAGGTGGACTGTGGTTTCTACAAAATTGAAGCGCCGAATTTGATGTAAATTTTCCATCCGCCGATGGCTTCCTTATGATTTGATCCTTGGTATCAGTCTTTGGGATATGTGTTGATATAATGATATTAACAATATTAGTTGGGAGAATCGTAGCAAGTTTAAGTGGATTCCATTCTTTCACTGGAGTAATAAACTCAGAAACAGTTGTTCTTTCATTATGTAGATTTGTGTTAAAATAATTTATGAGGTTTATGTTTTCTATCCATTTATCATGCCAGAAGTTAATAGATTTGCCATTTTCTAGAATCCAGAATAGTCCTTTTTCAAAAATATTTCGCGGAGTAAGAAGCCGTGAAAATTGTAATGATTGTTTCGATTTTTTCTTATAATGCAGAATGTCAGTATCATGTAAGTATTTTTTCTGTATAAGATTAACCCAAATACTATTTATGTCAGTTAGAAGTTTCCATAGGAGTTTCATTTGTAGAGCCGCAGTACAATCTCTGCTTTATGTAATCACATACCTCCCTGAGATTTGGGATGGAATATATCATCCCATGATTTTAAAGGTCTAAATGAAGTATTAAACTTGTTTCAGAAAAAGGATTTGTACATATCATCAATTTTTTTTATGGATACTTGTTGGAAGGGAAAAAATTTACATCAAATAATTTGTCTTGGAAATCAGTTTGGATTGGATTAATACCGTTCTACCTGCCTCGGATAAGTTGTCAGCTTTCCCAATCCATTGGGAAAGCGTATTTGTGAGATTAGAAATAACATAATTAAAGCATTCATTTATTACTTCTCCTAGCACAATTGTAATTCCCAGATATTGTCCATCGAAGTTGTTATGCGAATTTGTAATGCATTTGCGATGGAATGTTTTAACGTACTCTGAATATTAGCAGAGAATTGAATCGTACTTTGTCATAGTTAATTTTTAGCCCTGAGATTAAAGATAAACGATCGATGGTTTCTTTAATGTAATTTGAGTTAGTAATATTTGCGTTGGAAAAGATAATTGTATCATCTGCTAAGCTAAGAAAAGGTATAGACATGCTATTGTTAACAATCTTTATACCAACTTTATGGTTCTGTTTATTGGCTTCACTTATTAGTTTTCGTGCCAGGAATTTTATTGCAATAGTAAATATAAATGGAGCGTTAGGGTCTCCTGGTCGAAGAGCACAATGCAGTTTGAAGACAGGACCGGGTTCATTATTAACTAGGACAGAGAAGGAAGCTGAAATTATACATGCCACAATAAGATTGATCCATTTCCGTGAGAATTCAAAACCTTTAAAAATATCTTGCATGAAGGACCATTGAAGTTTGTCATAGGCTTTTTCCATGTCTAATTTAATAGTCATCCAACCTCTAAATCCCTTTTTTCTTATGAAAAGAATCAAAAATTTCATGTGCTATAAGAATGTTATCCTGGATGGATCTGTCATGTGTAAAATCTTCTTGGAGAGGATTTATAAGTTTCGGGAGTAATATTTGCAGTCGGTAGCTAGTATTTTGGTAATGATTTTGTAAGAAGTGTTACATAGACTGATATGTCTGAAATGGTTAATCGTTTTCGGATTATCTGTCTTAGGAATGAAAGAGATAAAAGATTGTGTGCATTTAGATAAAAGGGTTTCTGAGTGAAAAAGGCTTGAACGGAATTTATAACAGATTTACCAACAATTGGCCAATATGTTTGATGAAATTTTACTGGGAAACTATCTGGTCCACAAGTTTTATTTAAAGGCATCTGGTTGACCACTAATTTAATTTCCGACTCTGTAGGTGGTTTGCAAAGTTCAAAATTATCTTCTCGAGTGATTAACGTTGGTATAAGTTGTAAGTCCTGAATTGAAAGAGGTTGTATGTGTGTTTTCTAAAATCGTAATTGTAGATCCATTGTGATAGCCGTTGATATATTGTAGTGGTCATTATGAACAATACCATTAGAGGCAGGTAGATTGTGTGATCTTTCATTTGACACTTCTGATTTTAGAGACGATCTGAAAATTATTTGCTATTTTTGTCCATATGTATAGAGTGTTTTTGAGTTTTGCACGCCGAGACCAGAATTTATGTTAGAAATTGAGAAGGCAGTTGTATTTTGTTGTGTGAGTTTAAACTTTTGATTTAAATATTCATCGGAAGGGTTAGCTAATAGCAAGATTAAGATATTATCTAAGGAATTAGAAGTCTTCACTAGTTGTGTATGATTATTGTGGCAGAATCTTGTAGACCAAGTTTTTGAAATTTGTTTAAGTTGGCGTTGTTTCTATATAGTTTGAACATATGAGAGCCTTGGTATTCAAATGACCACGCTTTTCTAACATTATTGACATAGTTTGGATGACCAATCCCATCATTTTCAAATCGGAAAGGGAATTTTCTATAGTTAGTGTTACTTCCAAATTGGGTAATAATACAATAGTGGTCCGAGATTGTAAAAGGAAGGTGTTTAGTTTGAATGAAATCAAACAAGTTTTGAAGTTGGTATTGATATAAGCATCTATCTAATTTTTCAAGAATTGTGTTTCGAAAGTCATTTGATCTTCGCCAAGTAAACGGGGTGCCGACACAAGCTGAATTTGATAGACCAAAAGTATTTGCCAGTGTATGTAGTCTGTCAAATCTATATGCGTGGGGGATCCCCCCCCCCCCCCCCCCCCCCCCCATATTTGTCATTGACATACATAATTTCATTATAGTCACCCATAATAATAAAAGGTTCAATGTTATTGTGTATAATGTTATGTAGATTAGACCAATATAATTTTTTGTTTTGGTCTATTGATGGAGCGTAAACGAAGATGATATTAATTTTTTTTACTAAATTGCTATATTGAACAATAATGATATTGTCATTGTTGTTATGAGATATTGTAAAATGATTAGCTTCAACACTATTACCAAATAGAACCCATAAACCGCCTTTGATACCATCTGCATTACTAATTTCAATATTTGTAATTCCTAGTTTTAGAAGGAAATGTTTACTCGGGATAGAGTTTGTTTTAGTTTAAGCTAAGCATAGTAAATCTATGATTATTAGATTTAATGAAAGAGATTTCCGTCCAGAAATCAAGCCTTTTGACCCCACGACAATTCCAATATCCAATCTTCATAATATAACATTAGAAAAGAGGATCCAAAGGTGCTTTAAAGCACAATATAAATGATACTTTAAGGTATCAATATTAATAATATATGGATAATTATGTAAGTGATAGATGAAGGTATTATATAAATGACGAACATTTATATAATAAAGCAAGATAAAATGACAAAAGCAACATAGGTTAACCATATCAAGGGGAAATAGAGGCTACATAATACATCTGTAATATGTTTCGGAAGAAATCGAAAATATTTTAGGATATACATCCAAGTATATCCTAAAAGAGTAATGGTGACCGCCCAAACATAAAACTTAAGAACCTTACAAAAAGTGCCCATGCTAACAAACAACCTATGGGCATGCCAACAACAAATCTCCCACGCAGGGGAGATACTAAAAGCGCTCTGAAAGAGCATTGTTTGACACTGGACTATAAGTATTATAGCTATTACACACATAAGACCAAGCCAAATATTCATAGCAAAAGAGCTGCAACAGATACATAATTACAGAAACAGGACTGCAGTGACCATCAGTTCTAAAATTCAGAATAAAGCTAAGACTAGTACCTTCCCTTGATATGGATGTGGAATTCATCATGGTAGACCGTCAGTGGAGTTATCCCTAGCTTTCCGCTTCCTTGTAGAAGAAGTAGAAAGATCTTGATCCGAGCTAGAGTTATCCTCTTCAGTGGTGGAGATGATCACAATATTCTTAAGCTTCTTGCTAACAGTCATTTATGAATTGGCAGACTGGAAATTGGAATCTCCATTTTCAGAGGCAATGGACATAGGAAGTGTAGCTATCGGGGAAGTTGTTGTACTAGTGATTGGAGCAACCGTTCTTTAAGTACCCACAACATTATGATTGTTCACTTGGACAGGAGTTTCTGATACTGCTGTCGAGGATGCAAAAAGAGCACTACGAAGATGCTGAGCAGAAGCAACTTGTGTGACGTAGTCGGATTGTTGGTAGTCCTGGAGACAGGGTTGTTGAGGTTGGATGGTCGAGCCACATTAGGTTGAATGTTCAACCCTGGTCTAAATCTAGGGGCAAGGCCCATATATTGAGTGAAAGGAGCACCATGCATAGACACAGGAACTTGAGTGGAACTTTGATTGGAGTAGTGTCTTTGAACAAAGTTTGGTCGAGTGTTAGTATGGGAAAAAATAGGTTCAAACATAAAGTTACCCCCATAAGAGTTTGCATGCAAGCTGCAGTCTGAGAAAACTGTGAAGCATCACTTCGAGTTTCAATGTTAAAAGGAGACATCCTTAAGTTATTGAGAGGACAGACATCGGGTGTATGGTGAGGGGAAGCACAGACATTGCATCCCTTGGAGAATCCCTCATACCACATAGACAACGTATATGGCTCTCCCGTAAACCCGGGAAAGGAAACCACTCCGGGGAACTTACCCGAGATAGGGACATTTGCATTGATACAAAATCTGTTGAATTTCATACGGTTCCTAGCATTAGAGATGTCATCCATTCTTATGACAGTACCTAATCCATTCATTGTGAGGATGCTTTGGATAGCCGGATGGATATAAGGTATAGAGGTAACAATGGAATTCTAACCTAGAGATCAATGTTGTTGATTTCTGGTGTGAAGGGGTTAAAAGTTGAGTGATAGGGAAGGATAACACTAACTTACCAAAAACATGATATCGCCTATTGTTCCAAACCCACTCACAAGCTTCTCTATTTGCAAATGTGAAGATAATCCATAAATTCCCAATCTCATAAAACTGAATCTCACCCCTTGTTAGGTCAAGCTAGTATTGCTTTACCTCAGTTTCTCTAGTTTTAATGATAACAAACACTTGCTTTTAACATCTACATTGAGTTTACTCAGTATAGGTACTTGGGAAGCGTATGGAGTGGAGCAGAGCACGGAAAGCAAGTCGCGATGATCAGGAGCAGGTCGCTATGCATGAATCAGAGGTCGTGACTATATACAGAAGGTCGCTTTAATGACAGAGAAGGTCGCGACAATCACAGACAAGTATTTGTCTAATATAAGATGTTGTAAAGTCTAAGCTGTAAAGACTTATCAACGAAGAACACTAGTGCCAAGCATAGAAGATAGTCGCTAAAGCCATTGGAAGGTCGTTGCAGACGTTATACCATCAAAGCGACCTCAAGACTATAAAACAAATAGCGCATTGCCTTCGGCACTTAGAAGATCGGAAGATACTAGAGCGTGTCTCTCACGTTTTAGTAGATTCGCTTAGATACGGAATGATATGAGTATCTAGCACAAACATTATCTTTTAGCATAAGTTTTATCTTCTTCTTTATTATATATCTTCTATAACTAGAAGATTTAGTTGTTTCAATTCAGTTATTGATATTCGATTTAGTAATAGATTCGATAGACCAGGTGTTAGATGGTCTATATATATCGTAGAGATAGCATCTCGTCATTGTTAACGAAGAGAGGCGAAACCAGGCATTTGTAAACGTGAAAGAGAGGTTAGTATAGTTGCTTCATAGATCTAGCTTTCTTAGAAGTTTCTTGTGTATGAAACTAGACTCAACTAGGATTGAAAAGCAATATACAAGTTTGTTTGCAGAACACTGTGTCATTAAGTTTATTTCCGCACATTAAAGATCCTTAAGATCAAACAAAGTTAACTTAAAGACCTCAAGGTCGCTGCCGTCGCGACCTAAGTAAAGATCAACGATCCTACACCCCTAACAACCCTTCATGCTTGCCTAAGACGACTAACAACAGTTTGAGAATCGAAAAAGGCATGAACCACCCTTACTATAAGTGAGAAATGTGTTAGTTGGGCAAGAGTTTCTTGAACAACAGGAATAAGATGTAGGATGAGAGGTGAAGCAGTATAAGCAACCTATTCCTGAACAAAGAACTCCTCCATAGAAACTTGTTGAGGGGTAGAGAGTGGAGTAGAGATTTGAGTAGTACCTTGAACCTCGTCAATATGTTCTAGAGAAGGGACTTCCGAGGTCACTGCATGCATATCTTCAACATGATTAAAGTTATATGATACTATTATGTTACCATGTTTAAATTATGTGGTTTCGAGATGCGTGAAGCATGAACATATAAAACTGTTAAAACATTTGTTATGAAAGTTTTTTTAGGACTTTAACAACCTTCGATGAGACTTTTTTGAGACAGCTAAATAGCAGTCTAAAAATGGACTGTTAAATAGTAGCCCTAAAAAAACTAAAAAATGTTCTTTCACCTTTATCTTATTTTTTAGAAATTTGTACATGGATCCCTAGAAGCGGGTACGGTCATCCGATGTTTCGGTTATCTGAAGGTCGGTTAACCGGTCGTTCGGTTAGTGATTTTGGCATACCATTATCTGTATCGTTAGTTTGGTTAACCATAGTTGGTTAACCATCGGTTTCGGTACGGTTATTCAGTCAACCAAAATAGCATAACATAACATTATCATATAATATAAGACCATAAGTATTTATAATTCATCTTTAATGTATGTACACAAAGCTCGTCTCGAAAATCAATTCAAGCACTGCAGGAATCTTCACAGTACGAGAATAGATGGTGGAAATGAGTAGAGTAGATGGTGACCGACGTGTTAATTTTTCGTCAGCAATGGATACAGGAAACAAAGTAGATATCGCAGGCTCACACCATGTAACAAATAGAATGCAAAAGAGAAAGAATTGAGTACATGGAACTACCGATTGCGGAGGAAGATATTGCAAAGTACAAACTATGTTTTTAGTTTTTAGGGTTTTCAAGTCGAAAAATAAATATTTAATAATTGTTACAAACTTGGAGTATATACGTATCTTTTAAAAATTGATGATTTGCTCTGAGAATATAACTACAAACTAGTATTAATTAAGTAGGAATGAATGGGTACTATCATGCAAGAAATTAAGAATCAAATAAGTTAATTATCTACATGTTAGCAAAACACGCAACGTATATCATATATTAATTTGATGCAGTTTATTGATGATAAATGTGTCTTTATGTTAATATTTATATTACTTATCTAATTCTTTTTCCAAAAACATATTATATATATTATCGGTTAGTCGGTTAATTGAAATTGAAAAATAGCTAACCGTATCCGTATCAACTAACCGATAAAATATTCGGTCAATTAACCGCAACCGGTCATCAGTTATTATTCGGTACAGTTAACCCGAAATTTAGTCGGTTTCTAGATACGGTTTTTCACGCCCATCTCTATGGGGCTCGCTGGAGTAATATGTGATACATGAAACCCTCAGAGAAGTACCAAGTAAGACCCAAACCATCGGAATCTTCAATTTAAAAAGGGTTTTTATGTAAAAAGTTTCAAACCATAAAAAATTAAACTTGAAATATAAATATATAAGATTCTATTATAAAACCAATTGGCTATTAAATAAGGAATTCATGGATTTTTTTAATGGTGAAATTTTATTCTCACTTTAGATGTGGAAATAGCTGGCTTCCGAATTTTCCCATATTAATGACTATTGTTGATTTATTTAGTACTCTTGGTTTTGAAGAATATTCGATACAAAAATTTAAGCATGTTTGACCATTTGTACTGAGGTACTTTATTCTCAAGAACTTGTACCTTGATGTTGAATTCTTGATGACGTTTCCCATACTTCTTTAACGAAATATTCTCTAACTGCATCACAAACTGTCCCAAGAGCTTTTGATAATATCGTTTTGCATTTCGGAAGTTTTTGGTGTATTTGATCGTTACTGTCAGATCAAATCTACAATTCGCAATTCAACAACCTCGTAATTATTATAAAACTATGCCAAAGCCAATCTGAATCCACGCTTTATTGTAATACATCTTCTCTTTAATCTCCAAATTCACACCAAATAACGGAAACCAGAGAGAATCCATGGCAAAAGCCACACAGACAACAACAATTAAACACAAACAGTTCAAGTTTACACCCTAAATTAGAATCAAAATAGCCAGAGGATTAGGGACGAAGCTTATCGTAATAGATTTAGGCCTGAGCGAGTTTGGAAGCCTCTAGATCAGCAGCTTTCTGGAGCAAATTATCCTGAACGTTCTCCTCGAGAACCATCTGGATCGGAGAAGAACCGAGTCCATCGGCGATAGCCAACATGATTTTGCGAATCTCAGATCGGAACTCGTCGCGATCTACAGTCCCGTTGTGGTCGCAATCGAATCCCTCGAAAACGGAGTCGTAAAGTTTCGTGAGCTCCTCCGGTGGATTGGCGACTTCGATTCCGACCTGCGACTCTATCAACCGCATCGACTCGAAAACGCTGCGGAGCTCCGATCGAGAAAGGACGCCGTCGTTGTTGATATCGAGCTTGGTGAAGTGGTCGTTGACGCTCTGCGTGAACTGATCTTCGTCTTCTACGAACGATCGGACGGTTGTGCCATCGATTATCACTACTCCCATCGCTCTTGATTTATGAATTTGGTTTAGATCTGTCGGTAATTTGGGGGTGGAAAATTTGGAAGGGATCAAGGTCGGTTTTATAGTGGGGAGATTTGATTAATGTGTATTTTGTGGATGGATGACACTGAGCCAGGTGATAGATGCCTTTGCCCCCACTGATTTATTTTATTTCAATTTGAGTAGTATTAAGAAATTTCCACATGTTTTTTTAATGAAATAAAGAAATTTCCACATGTTTGTCAATTTCTTGATCAATTACCTCCGACCCCCAAAAAATCCGATAGTAGAACCGTTAATATCTGGTTCGAATGTGTATAATTTTTAAGTAAAAAAAAACATGTTTGAATGTTTTATATAGATTAGCTGAAAAAAGGTTTTTGCCTCCGGGCACCCTATCCCAACGGTAAGTGGGATTCGAAGGAAGCTGTTATGGCGCGGCGTGTCAATTCCGCCAGAGTTTGAATCCCGTCCCATGCGTAAGGTAGTCTGGCCCGCGTTAACCTCCTCCACGAGCCTGGGCAGGTAGGGTGGGGACCGCTCAAGGTCAACAGTGATGGCCTTTTTTTTAGATTAGCTGAAAAAAGCTGATACATTGAAAGGAAAAAAAAAACATCCCTTGTTTTTTAATCTTTTCATATATAAATTTCCTTAATTTTAAGTGTTATATACTTCATCTAACATCAATTTCCGGATTATTAAACTTCAACTCCGACTCTCTATCCAGATTCCACTTAAATTCCTACTTCAATGATATATTATCAAATAGAAAACTATTTATATTCAGCAAGGAAAGATTTATGGTGTTAAATAATATGATCTTGAGTGTAATTGCTCATTACTTCATTAGTATTTACTTAGTAAATTGAGGTTTATGATTGTGTTCATCAACATTCAGTTTACACTAACTATATACGAGTACACGCTTTTAGTACTTTAATTATTATTTATTATTATGCAAACTTTCAGTTTATAAATTATTCCCTCCAGTGTATAAATTATTCCCTATGTCCCTTATTATTAGAATTTTGTTGTTTGTGTTTTGCACGTGCCTTATATATATCAATATTTTAGCTTATGTGATGAATTTTATTTACGTTTCGCGTATGTGTTATTCTACTTTATTTCATACAATGTTAAATAGGTCTAATATTAATACTATAAATATATTCATGTAGGTCTAATTCTAATTTATTTTATATAATTTTAAATAGATCTAATTATAATATTATAATCATCTATTTATTGTACACACGAACATCTTTTTATATTATAAAATATATTCTCATACCAGATGATTAAGTGATATATATATATACATATCTTGTATGATATAGCTGCGAATAATTAGACGTTCCAAATATTTGAGACTCAAATATTTCGATGATTGAATTATCCATTGTGCCTATTCATTTTGTTGGGGTGGATGACACAAATAAGAATATTTTGATTTTGAGTATTAGTTTTTTTAGATTGAGTAGATGTGGGCCTTTTACATAATTATGGTATAATTAATGTGTATTAGGACTTTCGGGCTCGCGCTACGCAAGGGCCATTGTTTCCTTTTTTGTATTTTTTTTTCCTTTATTTTATTGTGTAATTTTTTTAATGTTTTTTCTTACCTTTTCTATTTCATCCCCTAGTGGTTTTATTATATTGTTTTTTCTATATAGAATAATAACAAATTAAAAATACTATATGAATATTATTATGCTGGTTTTATTGTAGTTACATTTTGAATTTTTTAACAATCCTATGCAATTGACCTAATTAAAATGTTTTCTTT
Organism: Phyllobates terribilis; assembly: GCF_046119375.1. Lineage (NCBI taxonomy): Eukaryota > Metazoa > Chordata > Amphibia > Anura > Dendrobatidae > Phyllobates > Phyllobates terribilis. Next base: position 32,107 of record NW_027368609.1, on the reverse strand, counting down.
ACAAAATAATAATACAATATAAAATACTCTATTAATATTTTTAATCTAGTTTTATTCGATCTATATTTTGAATAAGCCACCAACCTTATCTAATTTAGGCCATGAAAATGATAATCATTTACTTTCTCTATATACAAGAGTGTTTATATTATTGACCTAACACTAATAATTGTCCCTTTCTTTATTCTTACTGGTGTATTTATTCTTGTTGTGTAAACTGATTTTAGACAAAGGTCACTTATTTTGGTATTTTATAATTTTTTATGTCATTGTACTTCATGATAATAGATACCGTAATATATTTGTCTACTAATTCTCATTGTCTTCTTTGAATAAAACTTACGAACATTGCAACAACCCTATCTAATTTAGGCCAATAAAATGATAATCATTTACTTTTTTATATGTATAATTGTCTTTATATTAGTCAATCAACATAATAATTTTGTTTTCTCCATATTATTAGTGGTGTAGTTAATCTTGTTGTGTAATTTGATTTGAAACAAATGTCACTTATTTCGGTCTTCTTTTTATTTTGATGTCTTTGTAGTTCATGATATTAGATACCGTTATTTAGTTGTCTACTCAATCTAATTATTTTCCTCGAATAAAACTTAGAAATTCATTTATTTGAATCCATAATATTACGTTGTACCATGTCGGTTGGTAAGAAAAAACATAGGAAAAAACTACACAATAAAATAAAGAAAACAAACAAAAAAAAATATGAAAAAATGGAAGATTCTAGTAAAAAGGCTAAGGGTTTTGTATTTTGGTGTACCGTATTCCCTAGTGCAACGTGAGCACGACCAAGGTAGAGCAATTGAGCCAGTGCCTTGTCCATTGATGGTTGTGGAGCTCCAGTGCGGTTCATTGTTTCAGACTTGTTCCTTGTAACTGCGTTGTAGGAACTGAGGTGAGTATGATCTTGAGTGGTGTGTTTGTAGGGATAGTATTGTGGAAGTTGAATAGTTTATGAAACCACATGGTTGATATTTTTAATAGTGATTTTTCAAAAGCCATAGTTGAGATATTTAATGATTATTTAGGGCATATAACGTTTAAGTTGATTGAGAATCTCAATGGTTTGGTTTTTTAATATTTTTCAATCAATTTTCTTTATACTTTAATTGTGTTTTATGATGTATGACGTTTAAGTTGACTATGGATTGGAATGGTTCGGATACAATGAAACGCATTAAGAAAAAGTGGGTTCTTCAATGGGGGCGGAAGAGAACAATAGAATTTAAAAATCTTAAATAACATTTAACGGCAAATGTAAATTCATATTTAATGATTTGAAATCCCCCTAATTTTTGTATATACAAGCTTTTATTTTCCATGAATGCATAAATATATTGTAATTAGCAGCGAAACGAAGAAAAAAACAAAGAACAGTCATACTTACTATATGTAAATGGAATAAAAATCATACCAACACTCTTCCTTTGGTGCATAATAACAAATCCATTACAATGAAGAATGTTCATCCTTGACCTTTACAATTGATAAAATAGCAATAAGAGATGCATTACACGAATCAGAATCAATTATAAATTTGGAATCCATACCAGTCACTAATTTGTAATCTCCAATTCTCCATCATATTATTTAGACCCAACAATACACAAACTAATCAGTCTTGGAATGAAGAGAAGTTGCGGGATTTACCTTGACAATATCAACACCGACTTAAATGGTAGTAAAAATTGTAGAACAAGCTGTTTTACACGAGGGGGTGAATCAATCACATTGAATCGAAAGAAGGTAGAGTGAGAGGACAGTAGCGGAAGAAAGCATATATACATCAAGCGTTACTCCACAACCGAGGAGACGAAGGGAGATCGAGAGTTATCTGAAAGTAAATATGGCTATTCTAAACGGACAAACATGAATGCAATTAGAAGTCATAGTGAGAATGGGAACAAGAAAGAAAAATGAAGGGCTCATGTTCAATCGAGTTGGTCCAAAATAATAGGGCTTAATACATACATTTGTTTGTTTAACGGGCTAGTATGATGGTTGTTTGGACCAACAAAAGCAAAATATGGATTTGTATGTTTGAAAAATAAATATTTGTGTTGAATTCTCTGGAGCTAAAGCAAGAAATTGTCTATGTGCGTAATAAATATCAATCAACTACACATTCATTATTTTTGCTCAATGCTAACTTTACAATATATTAGATATATGTCAGTATTTTAACTTATCTTATGAGTTTAATTTATGTTTCACGTAGGTGTAATTCTAGTTTATTTCATACAATGTTAATATTAATACTATAAATATATTCATGTAGGTCTAATTCTAATTTATTTTATACAATTTTAAATAGATCTAATTATAATATTATAATCATCTATTTATTGTATACACGAAAATCTATTTATATTATATAATATACTCTTATATCAAGTGATTAAGTGATATATATATATATATATATATATATATATCTTGTATGATAGAGCTGCGAATAATTAAACGTTTCAAATATTTGAAACTCAAATATTTCGATGATTGAATAATCCATTGGGTCTTAGGTGGATGACACAAATAAGAATCTGTTAATTTTGATTTTGATTATTAGTTTTTTTAGATTGAGTATGAGATGTGACCCTTCTACATAACTAGGGTATAATTAATGTGTATTAGAATCACATTTAGTGTTTTTTGCATCCCCTAAGATTATAGTATATATATTAGATAGATAGATAGATAGATAGATAGGTTAGACAAATGTTGGACTTTTACATAATTAAAGAATAATTAATATGTATTAGGATCACATTTACTTTTTTGCATCCTCTAAGATTATAGTATATTAGATATAGATATTATATGATATACTCTCATAACAGATGATTAAATGATATATATATCTTGTATGATAGCTGTGAATAATTAGATGTTCAAAATATTTGAGACTCAAATATTTCGATGATTGAATTATCCATTGGGCCTATTCTTTTTGTTGGGGTGGATGACACAAATAAGAATCTATTGATTTTGATTATTAGTTTTTTTAGATTGAATATTAGATGTGGGGCTTTTACATAATTAAGGTATAACTAATGTGTATTAGGATCACATTTAGTATTTTTTGCATCCCCTAAGATTATAGTATTAGTTTTTTTAGATTGAGTATAGGTGTGGGCCTTTTACATAATTAGGGTATAATTAATGTGTGTTAGGATCATGTTTAGTGTTTTTTGCATCCCCTAAGATTATAGTATATTAGATTCTTCCTATTTTGACCTGGTTTGTTTGTTAATGCGTATTTTATATTGTAAATATCTCTAATTATATGTAAGTAAAAATTATAAAATTTTAATATTCTTAAAGTACGTATTGAGACAAAAACCAAACAAGAGCACAAATAACTATATTTTTATATACATATTAGGAACAGAAGGAATAATCACAATAAGGGACTGAGGAAATAATCACTTATCATCTATTAAGTGTTTATATGGCAACAAAAAATAACTTATTTCTTCCACCAAAAAAGTAACTTCCTCATGTTCATGGCATGAATATTCACTACTCGTCGATCTACCCAAGGGCGGATCTAGCTTGGGATGAGTGGGGGCTACTGCCCCCACTGAGAAAAAACGTTTTTTAAAGTATGCTTATTTTCTACTAAATTATGGTCTAACTAATAATATTCTAGGTATTTTTTTACTAAAAATAGATCTCTACTTTTTTTTTCAAGTGATAGGATGGATAAATTTGTTCATTTTTCGTACTGTATTTGTTTCCATAAATGAATAATTTGTACAAATCTATGGTCTATATAATAATATTATAGGTATTTTCGATATAAATAACTCTAAAAAAAATTCTCCGGCTACACCGGGAATAACCTTTTTTAAATTATATTACTTTAATAAATTTGATCCAATAATTTAATAAATTTAAGATGAACGATGATTTCCTTGTTTTGTCTACCCTCGAATATAATATATTTTCTATTGATTTCCGGTCTAACTAGTACTATTTGCACTGAAAAAAGACCTCTAAAAAATTTCTAGGCGATAAAATTAACGAATTTGTTCATTTTCTCATTGTGTCTATCATCGAAAATAAAAATAATTTGTACTAATATATGGTCTACCTAATATTATATTTGGTATTTTCACTAAAATAATACCCTAAAATATTTTTCCCGCTACGCCGGGAATTCACTTTTACCGCAATTTTTTTAGCCCCCAGTCAATTCAATTCCTGGATCCGCCCCTAGATCTACCAACATGTTTTTTCCATAGGGGGCTCGTACAAGTTGATCTATTATTATTATTTTTATTTTGTGGGCTGAAGTACTAACTAGAAAGATACAGGTTTAAAAGTAACAATAATGACGTTTTTGCACCAAATTACCCCTTATATGACCGAATTTGCATGGAACCACTCCTATATCGATAATTATTCTGAACCACCCAAATTTTACTATTTTCTTAACAGGAGTCACCCCTCTCCCTATTTCGTTAGATTTTCCATCAAAATCAACGAAAAAACAGTTATAAATTTCCTTAATTTTAAGTGTTATATATTTCATCTAACAACAAATTCCGTATTATTAAACTTCGACTCTCTATCCAGATTCCACTTAAATTCCTACTTCAACTATATATTATCAAATAGATAACTATTTATATTCAGCAAGGAAAGATTTATGGCGATAAATAATATGATCTTGAGTGTAATTACTCATTACTTCATTAGTATTAGTAAACTATTTATATTCAGCGAGGAAAGATTTATGGTGATAAATAATATGATCTTGAGTGTAATTGCTCATTACTTCCTTAGTATTAGTAAATTGAGGTTTATGATTGTGTTCATTAACATTCAGTTTACATTAACTATATACGAGTACACGCTTTTGGTACTTCAGTTATTATTTATTATTCGAATAAGGATCCGGTGAAAACAATCATTATGGTGTGAAGTGTGAACTTTTTCGGGTATATATATAACACAATAATGTTCACATATAATACGATAATGTTCACATCTAAAGGGATAAAAAAATTACCCAGAAAACGTAAATAAAAATAAAAATAACAGTTCACCATTAATTACAAAAATGTCACCGCGTGAATTCATTAAAAAACCCATCTTTTAATCTCAGCCCTCCATTTTCTAATCTAATAGCTCAACATGTTTCGCACTTCACACCATAAGGATTGTTTTCACCGGAACTCACCTCTTATTATTCTGCAAACTTTCAGTGTATAAATTATTCTCTCCGTCCCTTATTGTTCTTCCTATTTTAATCGGTTTTGTTTGCCGATGCGCATTCTACATTGTAAATATCTTAATCATATGTAACTAAAAATTGTAAAATTTTAATATTTTTAAAGTACTTATTGAGACGAATAAAACAAGACAACTATATTTATATATATATTAGAAAAAACGAAAAGATTTTCCAAATATATTAATAGAGTAAAAAAGTCAAATAAAAAAAACAATAAACAACGGACGACGGAGTAATAACTTATCATGTATTGAGTGTTTATATGACAACAAAAAATAACTTATTCCTTCCACCAAAAAAGTAACTTCCTCATGTTCATCGTCGATGCATGTTCATGGCATGAATATTCACTACTGGTGGATCTACCAACATGTTTTTTAGCGTGGGGGACTCGTACAAGTTAATCTATTATTATTATTTTTTATTTTATGTACTGAAGTACTAACTAGAAAAATACACTTTAAAAGTAACAATAATAAGGATATTGGATTTCCTATTACTAAAAATAAAATTTGTATCTCATTTCTTACCTTTGTTGATGACGTTATGCGCTGAAGTACTAACTAGAAAAATACAGTTTAAAAGTAACAATAATAAGGATATTGGATTCCCTATTACTAAAAATAAAATTTGTATCTCATTTCTTACCTTTGTTGATGACGTTATAATCTTTGCGAAAGCAAAACAAAGGGTATGTAACACTATTAAACCAATAATTGACGACTATTGTGAAATATTCGGACAACGTGTCAACTTTCATAAATCATGCTTCCAAACTACACCAAAAACTACAAACCAAACTAAAATTACAATACAAGAATCCCTTTGTATCACAAACTCCATCTCTCTTGAAAAATATCTAGGATGTCATGTTATAAATGGAAAAGTCAATAAAGATACATTCAAAGATATCATTCTCTCTACTAAAAATCAATTATCAAAATGGAAAGTGTCATCTATCTCTCAAGAAGGTTGAGCACTCTTATTGTGTAATAAATCTCTCTTTTATACCTTAATAATTAAGTTGATATTTAATTCGATATATATTAAACTTCAATCATATTTTCAAGGGTAGTTTTCTAACTTTTAGAGACACCTTGAAAAGACTTATAATTAAATCGAGGTTGAAATTATCTAGAAGGATATTCTTACAACTTTCAAGAAAATTAAGGGTAAATTCTATAATTACCCATAATTTTCAAATCATCCGTTGTAGACTTGCAGCAATCCATCTTCGTCATTTTCCTACACTATTTTTGAGGTCTCCCCCTCCTCTTCATAGGCCTACTGTTGCAACCTATTTCATGTCTTTGCCATGTGTGAATTAATATATCCTCACCATTGTTCTATAAAAGAGGAGCTTCTTCCTCATTTTTACTCTCACCCCAAATCTAAAATCCTCCTAGTTACTCTAGTTTGATCCTTTATTTCCTTATTTTGACCATAAATTTGAATTTCTCATACTCAAGTTAGTGAATTTCGACCCTTGAATCATCAAATTCCGTTTCCGAACGACATCGATTCGACTCCAAACATTTTAAGTCATTCTTACACTCTGATTTTATGTTGATTATGTTTTTCTGTATTTCTGAAGCAGTCGATAAATGTCTTCTGAAATTCGTGAGCCTAAGTTATAGTTTGACTGGATACAAATCCAAAGACACCAGTCTCATCCATTTTCATTGTTATTTAACTCCTGAACAAGCTATTTGAAGTTCATTGCGCAACCTATTCTCTAATTTCCGGCGTGAACACTGAGTACTCAACAACTGTTTTCCCTTTTACTGAGTCTTTAGTTCATCTTTTCTTGATTTTTTTGATGTTAATGAACGATCTCTTTGAAGTTCATTAAGCAGTTCAACAACTGTTTCCGACTTGACTAGTAAATGCTAATGGTTTTCGACTTTTCCAGATAATAAAATTCACATTTTCTGGATTTTCTTGATTCTAAATTTTATTTCGTTTCAATACAAAGTCGACGACACCAACCATGTCCGATTCAGTCTACATTTGAGCCTTGAATGAGCAGTTCGAACCCAGCTGTACAACAATATTTGTTCTGCAAAACTATATTCCGGTTTTTGGTAATAATCTAAGTATTATTTCATCAATTATTTGTTTGAATCTACAAACAAATATTCCAATTTAATATAATATATATATGTATGCTTATACGTCCTGTTAATCGATTCGTTCAGGAATCGAGCCCGTCAACTAGGAACCTTATCTTCGTTTGATACGTATCAACATCTTCAGATCTAAGGCATGTGACAGTTAGCTCTTGATTATTTAATTTATTCCATATTTATCTTAATTAAAAATGATCGGTTGTTATATTAAGTTGGGATAAAGTTATTCTCTTGTGTATTGGGGACATTAACTATAAACGTAAATGAATATCATATTTAGGTGTTATGGATATAGTGACTAAACTTTTTTATATATATTTATATACATTATTATCTTAGGATGATATATGAACTATGTTATGGATTGATGTGGATATGAATGTGTAGTTAGAACGAATATTCTAGGAACTCAATGTACCTTGCGAGGTCTAGTTGTTTCTTTATACCTTGGTATTAGGAGGATGTGCGTAGTATCTTTTGTTCATGATTGTACCCTTATATGCGGATATAAGTGATGGTGCACTTAGCTAGTGTCGACAATCAGGATTATTCTCTTCGTTCTCATCACAAGACATTATTAAAAGGTTCAACGTAATGATCATTTTGGTAGTACAAAAGATAAAGAGCACTCATGTGCCCAATTAATGTGTTTCAGACTATTAGTACAACTTGGAAAATGTCTGGCCTCCTGGTTAAGTAAGTCATCTTTCCAATCTGAATTCACACAACAGGTATGCGGTGAGGTTGGTCATTGACCCAATTATTCATGTGAGGTTATTTTACAAAACTATTATTGTGAAATACTTAAAATATACTCACACAGACATATATATTATCTAATCTAATATACTATAAAAGTTGAGTTGATGGTCCATTTATTACCTCCAATTCAACTTTCAAATTCCTAATCTACCCCTTATACTAAGAGTGATACATTCTAAAATTACTGTTTATGCCCCTTGTTTTAATCCCATATTACCTATAATTTTCTAAGATTGATGGCACCATTAATCTCATATTACCATTAATATCTAATTGTCATTAAATTCTACGTAAGTTGACCAAGATAGTAAATTATACTACATTCTAGCCAATGAATTGATATTTGAAACGAAGAGATGCTGATATGTGGGGGTGATAACTGATGCCTTAAATAGACATGAATGCGATGCAGAAGTTTCTAGGTCTATTATTTTGGGTTAAATAGTAACTTGTAACGTTCAAACCATTCAATTGATGGATGAAACAAAAAGGCGCTGATACGGGGGTTATGAATAGTGCCTTTAACTGACATGAATGTGATGCAGAAGTTTCACATTATGTGATTTCCACATACCCTATGGTTATGTTCACACCCCCTATAAATAAGGACTTTTGTTACGTTTTAACCCAAGGAAGGAGTAATGACAAGGGCTCAAAGAATTTGTTTTGTTTGCTTCGTCATCTTGTACGACTGTCATTGGTGGTATGCTTTGTGACAATGGATTTGTTAATTATCATTGATAGTTCAACACATCTTCCAAAATATTAGCTAGGTCCACTTTCTCAAATCTTTCGTTTATTCTACTATGTTCAGAGGTATATTTACCCGAGTAGCATCCAAATAACCACTGAGGTATACAAGTGACAGACGTTAAACGGTCGTTGGTCCTGTCAAAGATAAATCCAACTACTATCCACTAGTTAAGCGGTAAGTCGGAGTCGATTCCACAGGGAGCCACAACGATAGTTTCTTTCAAGAGTGTTGCCAATAGTAACAAAGGGGGTTTTTGGTTTGTAAATTTGTCGAAAGCAATAGTAATCGAAAATTGTTGGATTTTTGTAAACTTATAACAATGAAAAGCTCACTCTTTCAGTCTCAGCACATTATTCTTATGGAAAGTTGATCATTGAATTCTAATAAAGTTATGTTCATTTAAATAAATAATCTAGTTGTCCTACTCTTTATTCGTAAATAGCAACTAGTCCAAATAGTCCTAGAAACCCTTGTTGTATGCAATAACCAAAGAAATCCTAAGGTTCAACTACTCAACAACATAAAGATCAAAGATAAGTAGGCCTATGCAATACCATTGGCAAATCACCGATACTCGACACAGGTTTATAATCTCTACAAAAGAAGCACTCGCAAATAGTCTATGCTAATTCTGGTTGCTACCTAATAGACAAGACTTTTCAAATTGAATTATCAAGCCTAGCAGTATAAATGAATATAAATCTACCTAGTTTCGAACCTAGATAAAATCAATACCAATCAATGACAATAAGCACAAGAGAAAATAAAACAATGCTAAAATTATTATATTAGAACATAAACATAGAATTCTCACAAACAATTCCTAGAATAAAGGCCTCAACCTAAGAGTGAACTCGTAGGAACTTAGCCATACATAGCAAAGAGAAAGCTATACATGATGATGGATAAACTAACCAGGATTGAAGGTAGAAGATGGTAGAAAGGTGGCAGCTTTCCTCTTGGTGGCTGAATTTCTAAGAACTAATTGTAAAGTGGAAAAAGATCTAATCTAACCTAAAAACTAGAGGTATATATAGTGTCCAACCTCTAAGAAATGAAATAACTAAGAATAAATGAATAAATTGGGAAAAAGTAATAAAATTTGATAAATCCCGGGCTTAAATCTGCAATTTGGGCCGGGTCCGCCAAAAGTCGCGGTCGCTACCTTCAGGGTCGCGGTCGCTACTTTTTACCAATCACTCAGGAACGTCTCAAGTCTCGATCGCTACTTTGGGGTCGCGATCGCTACATTCATGTCGAGGCAAAGTTGCGATCGCTACTTTATAGTCACGACCGCTACTTCTTCTTCGAGGGCAACTCTCGACCGAGACTCCAAAGTCTCGACCGAGACTCCAAAGTCTCGACCGAGACTTCTTCGTCTTGGCTCTTCTTCGTCTTGAAACCTTCTCTCGGACTGGTCTTCGTCTTCTGCAAGCTTCCGAGGCAGCTCGGCTTCGCCTCTTAGCTCTCCATGGGTTTAGGTGTGGTCGTCTTCTCTCTAGCTCCGTCCCAAATGCACTAGAGGTGAGTACAAATAGGATCTCCATAATACAATACGACATAATAATGCTTAAGAGCATCCCACAAATCTATAAGTGAATAATCATACTAGATTCCGGGAATACCACTCAATAAGCACCTAAACACCACTAATCCTAAGCTAATAGTTGCTAGTTACACCATATAATAAGCTTCTATCAACAAGCACATATTTAAATTCTGATATTATGTAAATCTATATTTTTACATTGTAGCTCTTTCACTAGAATCTAGATGAGAAGTACGTGAAAAACACTCTTTACAAATCATTCATTCTCTTAAAACAAAATCTATTATTCTTTTTATCAAGGTGGAACATGATTAGCCTGTTTATCCACTCATGTTCCTTACTCTCCATAATCATATATCGTATAATCTAATCTAATATACTATAAAAGTTGAGTTGAAGGTCATGGCTTCAAGTCAACTTATATCTTACCGTTATGTCCTTAAAAAAAACAGCTTAACCATTATTTTCTATTTATATCCTCCACTTTATTGTTCCTATTTACCAAAACCCTCAGTCTCCTTTAGATTAAGGCACCATTATTTTTGGAAAAAAAAATACAAACGAATCCTAATCCTAATTCTTATTTTTTCTAATTTCAAATCTAATTATAATTCTTTCTAATAGTTATAAATCTAATTCTAATTATTTCTAATATACTAAGCTTTTCCCTTCTTTTAATGCGGTAACTTATAAAATGAAAACCAAATAACTCAAATAAATATAAATAAATAAAACTAGAAACATATTTCAATATTTAGTAGGAGGAATTCGTCTTCTTCTTTTGAGTTAAAGTCCAAAACAATTTACTTCTCAAAACATTCGAATTCTAATGCTTTCAAATATACGATCAAAACATATTAGTTGCTAGATATCATTCCATACAACCCCTTAATATTCTTACCTCCTTCTCCCATAATTGAATCTTGATGACTAGATGTTTTACCATTTCATCTTCAAAAAGGAGTTAATAGTTATATAAAGAGTGCATTATAAATAGACATATTTTCACTCACATGTAAAGAAAATAACTCATAATCCATAGCACAATAGACATCTATAATGTAAAATCAAGAAGGTCACCATGTCTTCAACCATCAAGAAGGTTGAAAACACTCATACAACACTATTTTAACAGAATCCGTAAATCTATCATATATTTTGTACATAAATTAGAATTATTATTAAATCTACTGCTTCTAGGATGAAACTCTTCTTGAAGCTAATACGTCACCGACTACATTACTGATGTAGGAAGTTTTTAATTATAAGGTGTTTTGAGGGGTTACTAAAGTTTTTTTTATCTGATTTGATAAATTACATGTTTATCTATACGATGATTTTCTTTATTTCTATTGAAATTTTTATTGATTTCGCTACAAATATCACAGAAATAAGTATGCATGAAAAATACTATGACGAATTATGTCTGCCTAAAAACATTGTGTTGTCCACCTGACTCAAGTAGTATATGAGCTATCTATGTAATATACCTGATTATCATATCAGGACTGTGCGAGAAAGGTTGCGCTTATCACAACCTTTGATCCTTAGTTTTCTTTGTTCCTTTGTAAGCATTATCAAACATGGTAATGCGAGAAATTTACGGGAACATATAATACAAAATTCTTAGATCTATATTTGCATATGTCACACCATATATATCTTATTTTTTCCAAGTGAAGACAGACAAAAACTAAGTATTAATTTCCAAATTTTTATCTTACTTCTGCAAAATAATAGTATGAAGTAATGGGGACCAATCTTATCTTAATCCAAATTATAATATAGAGTGAGACAAAGACTGAAAAGTAAATGACTCTATTAATCACATTAAGTGGTATTGGTAAATGTCATTTTATAAATTATGTATTTTTCATATATCACCTTATAAAAAGTGTAAAAATTAAAAATTAGAAGTAAATATATATAATAAGAGGGTTGATCGGATGCAGACTAATTTTCGGCGCGGACTGTGCGGATTATTATAGTGCACCCGTATATTACTGGATAGTGCACCAGTGCACTACTACAAAGTGCACAAGTGTATTACCGTAGAGTGCACCTGGTAGTGCACTACTGTAATGTGCACCAGTACATTATTGGGGGATGCACCTTAGTACACCGAGGAGTGCACCTTAGTACACCAAGAAGTGCACCAGTAGTGCACTAAAAGAGTGCACCAGTAGTAAACTTGATAGTGTACTTAGAGTGCATCAATAATATGCTGAAAAGTGCACAGTCTGCACAGTCCGCACCGAAAATCAGTACATATATATAATAATATCTAAAATGTAAAATGAAACTATTGATGTATTATGTGATTCTAATAAATGCTCTTTCATAAATCTTTAAATTTTCATTTGAATTACCTTTATGAAAACTGAACAAATTAAAAGTTAGAAGAGCACGTATATTATCTAAAATAAATTTAAAGTATATACATTAAGTATTAATGGTCAATGCCTTTCCATTTTATTTTTATGTAATAACTTATTTGTGAATACTTGAAGTAATTTCACATAAATATAATTAGTTTATCATAAAGATATAATCTATCTAATTTTCTAATATATATACTATAAAAATTGAGTTGGAGGTCCATTAAATACCTCTAAATCAACTTATACGTTCTCCTTTTTAACCCTGAAATGTATCCTCAAATATTGTTTTGAAACTCCCTCCAACCATTATGACCATGAAATGCTTCACCTTCAAACGTATTTCTCATTCAATGGTGTTAAGACCTTACTAATTCTTTCTCCATTAATACCTTGTAACAGTTGAATATATGAAAAAATGAGAATGACTTTTCAATAATCTTTTCTCTCCCTAAAATCCCAGTATGGTTGAAAATAAGTTTCCAAAACTCTTACGAAGTTGTTCCATGATGTTCTTAGGAAGGATGATTTGATTTGCCAAGAAGTCCATTGTTGATGGGTATTAACAAGCAAGACTTATGGACTCAAAAATTCACAATAGAAGATCATTGAATATATGTGTGGGTTTCCCTTTTTAGGTACTGATGGAGATTTGAGGAACAATTCCACACAACGAGAAGCATGATGTTCTATAAAGAAAAAATTATGAGTCTTTCATCTGGTTGCATCTAAGTTTCTTCCTCCTACAGATTGAGTTTGCACATGGTACAATGTCAGTAGCCACCGCGATGGACTTCTCAGACACATAGATTATTGAGGTTTGTCTTTTTAAGTTTAGTATCATGAAAAATTGCAAATCTAGCATGAAATATTCATTATATGTTGTTCATTGCGACAATTAAGATAACTAGGTTGCTCTCTTCTGCTTCATGGAAAGACCTACAGGTTAGTTTGACAATCTCTTTTAGGTACTTCTTTGAATATTAAAATTGATCTCTATTCTTTCAAATTAGGTTTCTACCATTTTGTGGAAGTGTGAGTTGTTATTGATCAATTTAGTCATTTTCTATGGCTATAGCGATTTGGATCATGTGATGGTATCTTTTCTTAGATTTTTTGTCACCGTAGTAGGAAATAAATCAATACTTAATAATGATAGTTTCTTAAGACTGTGAAAAACTTCTTCCATTGCACTTTACAAATATAATCATTTATATATATGTTTGAAATATTAAGATATAAGTGTTTTAATTGTATGATACTTTTGGTAGGAATGACATCAAGCCAAATTAGAACATGTTAGCTATATCATATTTCAATAACACCGTTCTTCATCTCTTAGAAGGGTGATATTTGGTCATATGACAAGTTGGAATTTTCTTACTTATTGACTTAAATTTATTGGTTATAGCTCAGGAACTTAGATGATTATGAATTTTATAATACATTTTCTCTGTCATTATATGAGTATGCTTCATCAGAAAAGACTTCTATTAGTGAGTAATATCTTTTATTATCTCTTAATATGTTTCTTATACTTAAAATTATAGGTGAAGGAATATGATTTAAGGATCCCAAGACCTTCCTATTGATCAACAAGCAGGAGTTACCGAAGTCATAGCTACATGTAAAGCTAATTTTGTTTTTGGAAATAGTTTCTTGATTTTTTAATATGTTTGGAAAGTAAATTTAATGATGAAAATGTTGCATCATCTCTCCTTGTGCAAAACGTTCAGGAAGATTGATCTCTATGTCTGTTTCAAGGTCCCCTCCAAGTACTATCCATATTTTTGCTCACAAATTTCTAACTGAATTGTAGCTATTTTGTGTTACTTGACAAAAACAATTCATATCAGTTTCCCTTCTCTTTTATACAAACCTTGGGAGAAAGATGAGATAATGAATTATTCTGTATGCATCCTGGTGTTTTGTATGCAACCTCTTACACAGTCAAAACCTTGTCGAGAGAGTTATGATTGCCATCTTTTCAAGTGAGACTTAGCTCATCTGAAAAGATCTTTAGAAAATATTGTAAGACAGTTGTTTGGATCATAATTTTTTTTAAGTTGGTCATGCCTGAAAGGTGGCATGTGGATATTGAGATTGTCAATTTTATTTTCTATTTATGAAGCCTGCCTATATTGTCATTGTTCTCTAGAACTAGCGTATTGTTGTTGTCAGGAGATTAGATATAGTTGGTTGTATATGATTTGATGCTCAAGAGCCTTCCTATAGAGTATGTCATAGGGGTGCAAAGTTTATTTGTCTTTTTTTAATGGTGGGATTCCCTATAGGAATGGGTGAAGTTCTTTAACTAGGCTCTTCTAATACAGCTCCCAAATCTAATTTGATCATAAAATCGACATAACAACTTTGAATTTGCACTTGCTTGAGAGAGTTATTATCGGCAAAATACTTGATATGATTCTTGTTCTATCTTATAAACACCTCGTATAGAGCTTTCATGAGTGGTTTATATGTATTTCACGTTCCTGAGGGCTATATTTGTCAAATACGAGGTGAAATTGTATTTCCCGTTAAAAGGCTTTTGTCTTTTTCTTCATTATTGTTTGGAGATAATGTTTTAGTTCATGTTAATCCTATATCTCCTTTTCGTTCAGTCAGAAAATGTGTAGAAACTATTTTCTCTCTCAGTATCATACCATGATAATATTTGGACGGTTCTTCCGCACTTTAAAATTCATTCTGAACTACATTATGTAGGTGTTAAGCATGATCAAAATCCCGGTCTCCCTTACGTTCCCAAAAATTAATTTTGCAATAGTCATATTGATCTTGTTATTCTCTTACATGTTCTTCATTACTTGTATGTATATCAAAAAGCCTAACCATATAGGTAAAAGTTAAAGGATTAAACAATGAAAATGAGTTTAAATGAAATAGGGCAATGATAGATTTTTTATATTGTGTAGGGAGTATTTGTGTGTGAGTAATAAGAAAGGTGCAAATGGGGATGAATATTAGATACCATTAATTGTGAAAGTCAATAATTAATAATTGATGGGTCAATGAGTGTTGAAGCTTGCAATAATTTTCTTTAATGATGTTTACTCTACATTGAGAGAGATGACACAAATTACAATACTCTTACTAGGGGTGTTCATCGGTTTTTTGTTTTTCGGGTTTTATCCAAACCGAACCGAAACAAGGGAAACCAAAACCGAACTGAATATAATCGGTTCGGTTTTTGGTTCTTGAAAATTCAAATATTCAGTTTTCGGTTTATATGGTTCGTTTCGGTTCGGTTTAAACCGATTTAAAAGCATTCATGATTCAAACTAGGAAGGTATGAATTTGTACTATTTGTTTTGTGTGTTTAGTTTGGTTCAATTAATTGTCTAATATATTCAATTGTTCTAATTTATAACGAAGATTCGGAGAAGGCGTTGTTTCACTCTTTTGGCCTTTGGGAGAAGTAAAACTTTGAATTGTTGGGATGAATTTGAAGACAAGAACTATGTTTTAATTTGTTTCATGTTTTGTTTTAGTCTTTTGGTTGAATGGATAATGTAGAATTTTTTTAAAGACTTAAAGATCAAATTGAGGGGGAAATATTTCGGTTTTCTTGGGGTTTTCAAAGGTTTAATGTCTTCCAACCATAAATTCGGGTTTTTAGGTCTAAACCGAACCTAAACCTATTAAAACCAAACCAAATCTGAACCTAACCTAACATGTACTGTTCGATTTTCGGTTCCAAAAAATGGGTATTTTCGGTTTCGATTTTTGCGGGTTCAGTTCGGTTCGATTTTGGACCGATGAACACCCCTAACTCTTATTGTCCTACACACACACGCTTCCTCTACAAAATGATTTAATATGACAAACTAGGCCAAGAAAATCATCATATAGTATTACCATGACATGTGGTGTTGCCTTGGTGGATGATAGCGCATGAAGGGAGGTAGATACAAACGTAGTATCATTCATTTTAGGTACTTGAATAGTGCAATGCAAAATATAAAAATTTCATGAATGTTTATATATCTAACTAATCTATCCAATATATATATATACATATTATATATATATATATACTTATAAAGTTGACATGAAGATCCATTAAATACCACAAATTCAATCTACTATTTTGATTTTACCCTTACACTAACTCTATCTATCCATTATTTCTCCTATGTATTTCCCTTTTACCCTTTCAGTAATCTTTGTCATTATCTATGACATTAAACATTTATGTTCTAGGGTGTTCCTTCTTACTAATGAATGTGATCGAATCTTCCATGACACGTCGTCTTAAATGGTAAACGGACGCTAATATTGAATTTTCTTTAGTTGTTTTATGTGACAATGATTGGTTATAGCTAATTTTGGGAGCAACGTAGGAGCATAATTATATTTATTTTTTACAATTTGTCTTGAGAGATGAACTATTATAAATTGATGGCGTTTCATCTCTGTGTGAGCTATCAACCATTGTATCACCAGTCATTTGAAAATATGTATATGTATAGCTTTTATTATGTGAAGAGGTTTAGTATTATTATGTTTGTTGTGTTGAGGTTGTAGTGCAACTTCTAATCTTGTTTGATTTGGTTATGAAATTATAGTTTCTATATTATTGTAGATCAGATATAGAAGAATGAGGTGAAAAAAGTTTTCTTTGTATTGAATAAATGATATTCCATGATTTAGGAGAGAGATTTATAATATCAAAATCATGACTCTTTTTCACTTAGTCACTCGATTTGAGAATATAATGTAAAATATTTATCACTCCATTCAATTTTAGAGTATATAATATAAATTATATTCACTTCATAAATAATATAAACCAAACGCACGGGCGTATACAACCTAGTATACTATAAAAGTTGAGTTGGGGGTCAATTTATTACCTCCAATTCAACTTCAAAATTCTTATTCTACCCCTTACCCTACCATTGATATCTTCTAGAATTCCCTTTTATGCCCTTGTTGACCATCTGATATTACGTTGATAATTAAATACGAATTTAATTCCAGATAACTACCATTCTCATGTTAAATAGAAACTCCAAATAATCCTTTCATATTCACAATAAATGTACCATTTACTTAATGAACATTATTCGCTTCATCTGTTACAAAAGAAGAAGAAGTTTATGAGACACTTTTGAGCAATAAAACAAAATCCTTTTGCATTCTTCTGATCATTAAGCACTTGGAGACTATAAAATATTCACAACTCAGAGAATTCGTTAGAACGAGCCAAATGAGAATTTCAATTATGCCGATGACAGACTTCTAATTCATGCAAGCCATGGCTTCTTTATCCTATCAACGGTGATGATGCATGTGGTGACAACGATGCCTCTCCATTTTCAAAGTTTTGGGTTTGCTTTCTCTCTAGCATCATGATGCCTTTTCTAGGTTTCTCACACTTTTAATCTATTTGTAGTTTTCATGCTTTAGTTTTTCCATACACATAATTTGTTGATATTTTTCGTGTACATGTTAATTTCTAGTGAAATTTTCTACTAGCATCTCTAATCTGTTTTAACCAAATAAACATTGTTTGGTGAATGTATGGAGAACACTAAGCAGGAGAAGAAATAAGTGGAGAGCAATTTTGAGTTTAACGACATAGATTCAATGTGAACTGTTTACTTCGTATTGGATTACTTTTGAAAAAATGCAGTAAATAAGAGTCTTAATAAGTTAAAGGAAAATCCGAATGAGAAGAGAGTTGGACTTCTACAAGTTGTTGAGAGAGTATTAATAAAACTTAGTTTTGGCTTTAGTATGGGATTGCAAAGATAGAGTACTAGAATAAGATATCATGTCTAATGTATGTGACAACAATGAACGATTCTCCAACTTATGTCACTAATGATCTTCTCTGTTATGTCCTCGGGTTACATAATTTGTTTTTTCGACCATGGTACGTAAAACATAATCCCATATCTTGGTAGAAAGTCCAATACTAATGAAGTAGTTCATTGGAAATTTAGATTGGAGAAGTGAAGTGAGGCAAAATATAAAAGGTTATAGAGTTCACAATCTTAATTTTTTTTTAAATACCTATAAACTTAACTTTGCTTGATTCATTAAATGCCTCACTCTAACAAAAATATGTGTCTTCTACTTTTTTTTAATACTAAGATGTTGCTCTCGTGCTTCCGACACGCTTTTTAATCAAATTATATATAAGCCATGCATTTTTAATATGATATTCTCTGAAAGTGGGTGAATAAGTTATTCGGGTATATAACAATAGCAAATGTTAAACCTTTTTTTTAAAATCTCACTTAATTGATAACTTTATACACTAATAGTGTATAATTAATATCCCCATTAGTAGATACTAAATACTACAATTTGTAATTTCTTTATAAACTAAACAATATATATAAATTTACACTTCAATAAATATAATAGGTACGTTTTAAAATCAATACAAAATTTCATTCAAATTCAAATATGAATAGATCATTTATAAAGATAGGCACAAAAGGCAATGTTGAAGGCATTACATCGGATATTGAATGCCATAAGTGCTCATTAGCAAGTGAATGGTTTAATTATTAAATTGTAGCCTCCATCAAGGTAATAAAAGGAGGTTTACAAAATTTAATTATAATTGCAATTTAAGAGAATTATAATTATAATTGAAATAAAGAGTCATTGTGGCAAAGTGTTATGATAACAATGCCTAAAACTCTTCAATTAATCACAACACCAATTTTATAACCCCCTCTCATTAATACACTAGAACATTCCAAATACAACTCAATTATTATTATGAGTAGGGAAAAGAGAATATTCCTAAAGGATACTAAATGTCATTAGTTCTCATTGGCAATTAAGTGACTTAGTTGAAAAAATGTAATTTCCACAAGGTAATGAAAGGAGATTTTAAATTTTTGTAATTATCACTACAATTTAGAAAAATTATAATTTGAATGAAAAGTCATTGAGACAAGATGTTATAATTCAAATAACCCATCAACTCCTGAATTAATCACAATTTTAGTTTTATAACCTCCTCTCACGAATGCACCAACAACATCCCAATAAATCGCAATCTAATATACTATAAAAGTTGAGTTGGGGGTCAATTTATTACCCCCAATTCAACCTCACTTTTCCGTTTTTACCATTACTCTCACTTCACCAAATAATTGATATTCATAACTACTTTCCACTTTACCCTCACTTTAACCTCTTTCATTAACTCCGGGTGATCATTATTTACGCATCCGATTCATCTATCATTTACGTTGGATTTTAGATGGACAATATTAAAACGTTATGACTACCTATTCTTCAATAATAATCTTCTAATATTATGCAAAAAAAAAATGAGTTTCATCTCCCTCATTTACTCTAGATATTCCATCATTCTATTGTGATGCACGCCATTGTGATGCACGCCTATTTAATTATTACAATTAAATAATCATTGTTGTTTCTTATATTTAATTTAATATGATAAATGAAGATATATATAATATCCCTTTGACCTTCAACCTTCCTCCATCATTCGTTTATCTTTCATAGTCATTAACTACATTCAATGATCATCATTCTATACATTGAGTGCTACATCTAACTTTTCCCCTTCTTTAGAAATAAACTCTAATTAACATACATCATCAATCACTATAATTTACCATCTAACTTTCCCTCTTCCTCTAGAGTTTTTTACCTTTAACAAAAAATGACTTATCAACCAATATAAATAAGGCACAAAGCTACCACCTGATTAATCACAAGAAATTTTCACAACAAAAATAAAGCCATGAAGGTGATTATTGCTTCAACCTATATCATACCCATCAGTATGAAACTTTCCTTCACAATGGTGAAAACAATCGTCTCTCATAAGCCTTGAGCATATGATTGAGGTGTTGCTAGCAAAGAAAAGGTACTAAACTATCCAAAAAGATGAAACAAACACATATGAGAATGCATAACACAAAGGTTTTTTGCGCTCTTTATTACTCGACATCCTAATATTTACATTACATATTGGAATCTAGAACACTTTTTTCTACACATCTTAGGTTGATATCAAAATATATTTTGCAAAAAAGGTGTATATCCCACAATTTGGCTTATACAATACCTTTTTCAACTAATTTGAATCGGATATCTTGCGCTAAATTAATCCAAGTATCTTACCGGTAAATTTAATTTCTTCCTCTAACTCATGAGTGTTTTCATAATATTTCAACTTTGGCTTGAAAACACAAACATAGAAAAGATTTATTCTCAGCATACACAGCTAGCTCTACTTTTTTAGAAGGTAGAAATATTACAAATCACATATTATGAAGGAAAAGCAATGCTAAAATGATTAAATGTGCTTATTACAAATCAGATTGTTTAGTTTGCACATATAACGTACTTACCTATTTTACTTGATAGACTTGCAGGTTTTTGTTGCTGCATTGAGGGAAGAAGTGGCTAAAATGGGCATTATTTTTTATTAGCAAAGATCCAAGCCATCTTTCACTATTTCTATATGGCCAACTTTCTCAAGTTTCTTATTTGTGTTCCTTATATATAACACAATCATGTTTCTCAAGTGTTCTAGTTGTTTCTCTAGTTACAACACAACCATTAGGTCAATGTAAGACAAGAACATATGTATTGATCGGTAGAAAGAGAATAAATAATATTTGTATCTTCTAATGAGTTTCAGATACACAAGTCATAGAAACAAATTATAACTTATTCAATGTATCACATATACAAATTCATAGGTAAAATATGTCCAAAAACTTTTAAGCAACACTCAGACATTGTGGATCTTCTGGAGTATAGTATGAACAAGTGGTATAGCCCATAAAATAAATATTAAATGATTAAAATAAAAAATTAATAGCTAATACTTACCCTTTTACCATATCGTACCTTCTTCATTTTTCTAGATGATTGAATTCTCAAATCAAACTATGATCCGAGTCACAATTTTTTCTGGATAAAATGATCTGAGTCATAATTGGATTAAAATAATATGAGTTTGTATTGGAATCATCTATATTCACTACTAGTTGAGAATAAATCACAAACAAACCTCATTACAACTTTCGATTATCTATAACCGACGACTTTAAATCTGATCCATAACCTACCATATTCTCCAATCCATCACTCTTGTTTGGGATTGATTGGAAAAGGTTATAAAGCAAATAAGTAACTACTTGCAATTACTACTTAGTTTCAGAATTTAATCCACAAAAAAATGTCATTACATTTTTACCAAACATCTACAATTTGCTGAATTTATCATCTAATGATATTATTATTGGTGTTATGAAACTGTAAAGCGCAATCTGTACGCCGAATGTTGTCTAGGAGGAAGAACGATTTGAGTACCATTATGGTAGAATCAATAAAGATCATTAGTGCTAAAAAATTACTGAATTAGATTTGAACAGAAAAGTTTCCAGGTCTTTCTATTTCAGGTATTCTATAAATTTCTTCCCATATTCTAAATCAAGAAATATTCCACTATAATTTTATCTTCTTCCAACACAATATCACTACTCTCAATAATTTATCTTCACCCAACACCAATAATTCTCTTTTTTTTTCTATGTCTCTTCACCCAACACACTTATCTCCATCCAACACACTTCATCTCTTTCTCTTTCCTCCTTTTAACCTCTAATTATCATACATTTTCACCGCCATAATTCTCGCAAAAGTTTGGAAATTAGTGTTATAAAACCTAATGAAATAAATGTATGGAATGTTGTGTGTTAGATGGAGGCAAATCTCTCATCTATTTATAAAGATTTAAGCCCTAGAAAACAAGTACTAAAAATGCCAGCCCAAAATCCTATCTAAAACTAGGTAAAAGCCCATTAAACTCCTACAAAATAGGGCAATCCGCGGTGCAGCTCTGTGTAAAGGCACGGTCGCACCTACCCTCCATAACCTTGGGGCGGTCGCGCCACCTAGGACTCGACCGCGCCCTAGGCCAGAATGCTTCCCTTGGTCTTCTTCTTGCACGCGCTCGTCCCTTGCCTCATGCGTCCTCTCCTCGGTACTCGTAATCGTTGTATTTAGCTCCTTGCTCTGTAGAGTCCGGACTAAGCTAATATGCTCTAATCATGGCCTAATATGCCAGTAATTGATGCTAACTCCATTCCTTATGCCATACGAGATGTTGACAATCATACCGCCACACTTGAACCTTGCTCGTACTCGAGTAAGTTGCAGCTAAACCTTTGGCGATCTTAGCGAGTATGGATGACACGATTGAAGTGGTCATCGATCAACTCTCTAGCTCTTGGTACCTAGAATCATAAAAAATAACGGGCATAGACTCCGACTCTAGAAAATCTCAAAAATAAAGCAAACTAACTCACGACTCAAAACTAACTCTAAACCCAACAATGGCATCAATCTTTTCACCATACTTGAACTATGCTATTCTATGCAAGTGCATCAATCATGATTCTCTAAACTATGTCAAAGATGTCTCTAAGCAATTACCTTACGGAGGATGATAACGCAAGATAAAAAATAGGACTAACTCTCAAGTGACATGCTCTAATTTATGAAGATAATGCACCATCTCCCACACCACTGAAAGAATATTTGACAGACCAAAACTCAACTTTAATAATTCCAATTGTATCTTTCTAATGCTTCTTTTCATATTATTCATACAGATTTCTTATTTAAGCACCGGGACTGTCCGTTTTACGGTCCAGGCCAATTTGTATTAAGCATCAGACTCGTCCGTCTTACGGTCCAGACCAACAAATGAGACTCTTCTCTTAGCCATGGAGGATCAAACCCAAGGTGATATTTCATACCCCGGAGATCACGTGCTCTTCCTACTTGTTTCACTTCTTTTTCTTTTGTTTGTGTAATGAAAAAGGACGGAAGCAAAATTATAATAACAATATGATAAAAAGTGGAGAAGAGATGTTAAACGATCAAACTTGGTTTTGGACCTAATGCATTCTAATCATAAACCGCATGCTCAAGTCAAAGTCCTAAATATGATCAATCATATTATCATCGTATATAGTTGCACTATTAACATCAAGGGCATAGTAGAAAGATTCAACACCGATACACTATTATAGAAGTCCACAAAGCATCAAGTAGGGAAAAATCATGATAGCCGACTCTAAAAATTAAAAAAATGCTAAAATTTCAAACTAACTAGGATAGTTGAGATAATCCCCACCCCCACACTTAAATTAAGCAATGTCCTCATTGTGAAATAAAGAGAAAAGGTAAAAGAAAAGTGGATATAGGAAAAATACGTCATAGACGGGTTGCCACCCGGTCAGCGCCTTTGTTTAACGTCGTTGGCTCGATGTGTTGCTCTCTTTTCCTGCTTTGGGCCCCTCATGGGCCTCCTTGTCAATAAAACCTCTCCTCTTTTGCCTTTGGTAACGCTTGGCACCTAGCCTCCTTCTCGCTCTCTTGTCTAACCACAATCCTCCCTTCCTAATTGGCCCAGTGTATGGCCTCTGTGGCTATTCGGCAAACTGAGGCTCAATGGTTCGGGGTTCCAGTGTCCCAAATGGTGTGAGGTGCACGTAGGAAGTCTGCCTCATCCAAGGATCATCTTCTGGATCGAATCTTCTTCCCATCTTGCCTAACCGTTGTCATGGATCGTACTTGTTGAAGCTCATCGGTGGCAAAGGGGCGTGTGCGAAGGATGCTGGGTATGGCATGCGGGCACGCCAAGGAGGGCGAGGTCGCACCTCAACTTTCGGAAAAGGTCCCGTAATGGCGCGGCCGCGTGGGTAGGGGGACGTGGTTGTGTTTCTCTTCAGTAACTAGGAAGCGGTTGCGTATAAAGAGGGCTCGGTCGTGCTTTTCCTCAGTAGCCATGGCGCAATCGCGCGAAATTGAGGCACGTTCGCGCATTGCCTCAATAACGAGGGCGCAATCGCGTGATGACAGGGCGCGGTCGCGCGAATCCTCAGTTGCGTGATCGTGCGACTTTTCAGCGGCCGAATCAGGGACTTTCTTCTCAGTCTTTCAGAGTCCGTCGGCCGAACCATCAACCTCGAATTCCTCCTCCTCGCTTTGCACCTCGTTTGAGCTCTTATCACTACTGATTGGGCTAGCGTTGATGCTGGCTGCCGGTTTCTCCTTCCATGTGGCCATTGCCTGCATCATCCGCTCAACCTGCTCGTTCATGTACCTCGTGGTAGCATGTGACTCCTCGATCATTCTTCTGGTGTTCTCTTCGAGTGCTCTGCTGCTGGTTTCAAGGCGCTCCATCAAAATGGTCATTAAAGTCTGCGTGGGAGGTTCCGGATCGGAATGTGGTCTCCACCACTGCCGCGCTGGCTGGGGCTGCTCTCTTGAGTAGTAGTAGTTGTATCGTTGTTGCTCAGCCTCCGTCTCAGCGGCTCTCTCGGGCTCTCTCTTTGCTGCACTCTTAGCGGGTTGACAGAGGGGCTAAGGTCGTTGTCCATATCAAAGATACCCAACTAAAGAATCCACTAGTAAAGTGGTAAGACGGGGTCGAATCCTAAGAGAGCCAGAACGATAGTTTATTTCCTATTATGATACCAAGTAGTAGCAATTAGGGTTTTTTGTATGTGATCTTAATAACCAAGAGATTAAGCAAGTATGAAAGCAATATATTGGTTGGGTTGTAAACAATTATGGATATGAAGCTCACTTCTCTAGCATCAGCGCATTATTCAATTGGAATGTTGATCATCGAATTCTACTAACTTATATTCTGAATTGGTTAATCTGGTTGTCCTACTCTTTGTTCGTAAATAGCAACTAGTCCAAATAGTCCTAGAAACCCTTATCATGCAATAACCAAGGAAATCCCAAGATTCAAAAGCACAACAGCATGAAGATCAAAGATAAGTAGGCCTATGCAATACCATTAGCAAATCGCCGATACTCGACACAGGTTTATAATCTCTACACAATAAGCACTCGCAAATAGTCTATGCAAATTATGCTCCCTACCTAAAGACAAGACTTTTCAAATCGAATTATCTAGCCTTGCAATATGATGGATAATAATCAACCTAGTTTGCAACCTAGATAAAATCAAGATCAATCAGAACAAGAGATTATAAAACAATCCTGAAATTAAACTTAGAACATAAGCGTTAGAATTCTCACAACAAACCTAGAACAATGACTTCAGCCTAAAGAGTGAACTATGATGAACTTATCCATACATAGTCATAGAAAGCAATGAATACATATGAATGATGATAGGAAAACAAACCAGGGGAGATGAATGAAGATGGAACAAAGGTGGAAGCTTTCTCTGGCTACTGTTGAATTCTACGTCAATGAAAAGAATGAATGAATGATGAATGAATCCTCATTCTAACCTAATTTCCTAAGCCTTATATAGTCTCTAATAAAAGGGAATTAAAATAAATGCAAATAAATCAAAAGATGTGGAAATAACTAATCAAATCTTGGATCAAATCTTCAATTATGGGTCGTCCGTGTCCGCGTCACGATCGTGACACAGGGGTCACGATCGTGATTTTGTTCCAGTTCTCAGTCCTGTGTGTGGTCATGATCGTGACAAAGCCTCTCGGTCATGATGTCTTCAACTGAGGCTGAATCCTGGTCATGATGCTCCATCTCGGTCGTGACTTCTTCTCCTGAGATGGACTTCAATCTTCTGCAAATGTCGAGGCAGCTCGGCTTCGCCTCTCGGCTTCTCCTAGGGTGTAGGAGTGACATACTTCCTCTAGATCCATCCCGAATGCACTAAAAGTGAGCACAACCAGGATGTCCATAATAAAACCACTCAAAACCGCTTACGAGCATCCCGTTAATCCATAAATGAACTCCAAACCGGATTCCGGGCATACCACTCATTAAGCACCTAAACACCACTAAACCTAATCTAATAGTCGCTAGTTAACACCATATAACAAGCTCCTATCAAACTTCCCCACACTTAAACCTTGCTCGTCCTTGAGTAAGCAAAATAAAACTCACTCCTCCTATAAGCACAAAGGTCTGCAGTAAGTGTAAAGACAGTCTACTAGCAACTATACTTCGAACTCCAAGTGTTAACAATCACTAACCTAATTCCGATCTATCTCCTTATCTCTCCGAGTTGACGTACCCAAATCCCTCCTTATGTCTCCACTTCATATGTCAACCACTCCATAATAATAATCGAATCGAACCAAGTGATGCGTAATAAAGCACAAGTGGACACCTAATCTCCTCTAAGGGTAAGGGTACATAAATAATGATAATGAAGATAAAAATCGAGTCTCCCACTCGCTTATACACTTCTTATACCTCCTCTTCAATTAATGTCCTAAACCACTAATTAATATCATCAAACCATACATCACAACCACGAATCCTAATCAAGAAATATGTATAGCACAACCACAATAATATGCGTCCAACTCCAAGAAATAGAAATCTAATCCTAGAATCTAATACAACCCCCAATAATGTGTAACAAATCTCATGAAATAGTGAAAGGGTGAGCATGCGAAGTATGGATATCAATAAGCTCAAAAACAGAAGAATAAAAGGTTAATTACTAACTTCTTATCCCTCCATGGTGAATCCTAAAATCCGAGACAATCCTTCAACTCCCTTCTTATATCTCCGACACCAATAAATGATGCAAACAATCTAACCAAGTAGTCAAATAATCACAAACAATGTAATCCCGACGCCTTTCGGGTTTTCACCAAAATTCTCTAAAGTGGTAGGAACTACTTTTTCCTTTTTTTCTTTATTTTCAGGCACCCACCTTTTCCTTTTTATCCATTTTTACTTGCATGGTTCTTTTGTTTTTTTATCATTTTTTTTGTTGGAGCCCCCCTTTTCGATCCAATCACTTCTTACTCTCCTGGGTTTTTCTGATTTTTTTCTTCTTTTTAATAATAATAAAGTAAAGGTTCAAGAAATATCCGGTACAGACTCGATGGATAGAAAAAGACAAAACATCAGCATGGTAGACTCAAAAACATAAAAACACCAGCAAAATAGCAAAGCAATATCCGGTATCAGCCGAAAACACCTAAACATGTCCACTACTCTCCCCACACTTGAATCGCGCATTGTCCTCAATGCAGCAAAAGAGGACACCATAAAAAGGGAAGAGGGAGAAGACACGTGGAATGCTGTGGTGCTTTCTTGATCGTGAGGAGCAGGGGGGGGGGGTAATGGTCGACCGCATCAAGACCGTGACATAGTGTCACGATCATGACATGAGTAGCTATGGTATGTGATCGGCGCTTTCCTCCTCTGATGACTGCCGGATGCTGGTTCCGCTATTCCATGTAAAAGAAAACAAAAACAAAATAGAATAATGGGAGAAAAGTCAACAATACTCCCTCGGGTTGCCTCCCGATCAGCACCTTAGTTATCGTCGTGGCACGACGTAGAATGAATCAACCAGCATCTTTCGGTCCCTTTGGAACCTCCGCTCTCAGAATTTCTTGTATGAACCAGTCATGGAAAGGATTGAACCTTAGACCATTCACCTCTGTGACTTTCCACCTTTGTTTCACCTTTTTCTTCTTACTTTCCCCACACTTCGACTCAACTTGGGGCCGTGCACTTGCTTTCTTCGTAACCTGCACAACAGTACTAGCGGGTTTCTCGCCCTGTGGGGTTAGAGAGATGGGGCTACCGCCCAAAGCAAAATTAGGGAGGGGGGTGCGCAGGGCATCCGAACATAGTTCAGGGGGTTTAATAACCTCATCAATAGAAAAAACCGAGTTATCATCCGTGGGTTGTGTCGTAGTTTCATATATGTTAAAACTAACAACATCCCCGTCAAACTCGAGTGTAAGCGCCCTGGTGTCTAGATCTAACTTAGTTTTGGCTGTCCTCATGAAGGGTCTACCCAGAAGGATAGGTGCAGCCTGCGCATCATGATTCATATCTAACACATAGAAATCCACAGGAAATACAAGATTATCCACCATAACCAACAGATCTTTGACTATCCCTTTCGGGTAAACCATAGACCTGTCAGCTAGCTGAATCACAATTCAGGTTTCATTCAGGGGTCCTAATCCTAGTGACTTGTATAACGAATAAGACAGGACATTAATAGAAGCACCCAAATCTAGCATGGCCCTATCAATCTTAGTCTTACCAATAGTACATGGGATACTAACCATACCTGGGTCCGAGCATTTAGTTGCTATCTTCTGCTGGATGGCCACAGAAATTCTCTCGCTTACCTGCACCTTTTGTTTCCCTTTCAGCTTCTGGTTCCTCTCCATGGTGTAGAGATCCTTCAAGAAGTTTGCATAGCGAGTAACACTTTTGACGAGATTAAGCAAAGGGATGTTTACCTCACACTTACTGAACGTTTCTAAGAGTTCCTTGTCATTCGCAGGTCTGCGTGTGTCTTTCAAGGCTTCTGGAAATGGTGTAGGTGGTTTCTCGGAGTATAACGGAGGAAAGTTGGGCCTCACATAGTTTTCTTGTTGTATCTTGAAGTCACCTCTGTCCTCATAGTCGTCTTCAGCACTTACTGGGGTGGAGTCACGTTCGTTACCACTAGGTCTTGATCGTGACATTGAAGTTTCAGGCTCATCATGTGTAGGAGGAGGTCGTGACAATTGGTCACGGTCGTGATCAACTAAACTGGGGCTTAGTTTCGATCGTGACATAGTGTCACGGTCGTGACCCTCTTCGTTGTTTTTTCCGGAAACCAAATCACCGCCTTCTCGGTTGTGATCAATCTGTCTCGATCGTGACGTTTCCTGTGAGGCCAAATATCGATCGTGACACCCCTGTTTCGGTCGTGACAACTGTTCAGACTCCTTCCGCAACATCTCTTCTTCTACCCTTTCATTGAGTTTTCGTCAACTTCGTATCATGATGGCACTTACATTTTCTCTCGAAGTTACCATAGTTTGTGACGGTAGCTTACCTGAGCTCTGATGCGCTAAATTTTTGACTGCCTCCGCTAGCTGTCTGCCCTGCTTCTCTAGATTTTTTATGCCCGACTCTGTGGCTTGAACATGCGCTGTGAAGTTCTTTGTCAATGTTTGCAGCATCTCCCTTGTTGATGGCTCTTCGGTCTGCGGTGGATACGAAGCACGATAGGGGTTGTTTTGGTATTGATTCTGGTAGTAGCCTTGATTTTGTCCACCAACCGGATCGTGTCTCCTAAAGCTCGGGTTATCATTGCCTCGCTGATTATAATTGTTGTTTTGGTCGTAGCGAGGCCTAGGAGGTCCGAATCCTCCCACCGTGTGAACTTCAGTAATTGTCGGGTCCTGGAGTTGTGGGCACATATCAGTAGGGTGGCTTTCATCTGCGCATATGCCACATAGTCTTGCTGGTTTCTGATTTCCAAGGGTGATACCCTTGATCATACTCTTTAACTCAGCGATCTCACTCTTCCATCCAAGATCTTCGGAACTCACAACATTAGCTCCTTTCTTCGTATACGTCCTTCCAAAATTCTTTGTCCTTTCAGCTATTTCGTTTATTCGGGCTCTGGCTTCAGCAGGAGTCAAATTCAGCACACTACCGTTGCAGGCAGCGTCTACTAGCCTTCTCTCGTGATCAAGTAACCCATTGTGTAGGTGGGTCACCAAGTCTTTCTCCTCGAACCCATGGAATGGGCAGCTAGTGCATAATCTCGCGAACCTCTCTACATAGTCCTACAGTGACTTGTCATCATGTTGCTCCACCATAGCAATTGCTCTTTTCAAAGCAACAACTTTTTTGGAAGGGAAAAACTTACTAAGGAAGGCTTTATGTAGCTTCTCCCAAGTGTCAATACTCCCTGTGGGTAGCAAGTAATACCATTGTCGCGCACTATCTTTCAACGTAAGACCAAAAGCTCTCATCTTTATCTGCTCGTCGGTGACGTTACTCGGCTTACTGCAGCTACAGATGTCGTGAAACTCACTCAGATGCATAATCGGGTCTTTCCCAACCAGACCATCGAATTTTGGTAGCAGATTGATGAAACCAGTCTTGAGCTCGAACGTGACACCAACATTTAGGGCATGCAGCGTTACTCCTAGGTGTTGTTGTGTCAGGTCTGGGTCCGTAAGTTGTCGCAGCGTTTGATTTCCAGCCATGTTGTCAATCACCAAGTCATGAATTCCTTGCCTTAAAGTCTGCAAAAACGTCCGCTCTATTTCTGGATCGTAAACAAATAAATCTGGATCAATAGCGCGAGTGTGGACCATAAGATAGGTCCACACTAAAGTAGTAACACAAAAAGAAATAAACTATAGCAGTTGGCTCCCCGGCAACTGTGCCAAAATTTGACAGAGGGGCTAAGGTCGTTGTCCCTATCAAAGATACCCAACTAACGAATCCACTAGTAAAGTCGTAAGCAGGGGTCGAATCCCAAGAGAGCCAGAACGATAGTTTATTTCCTACTATGATACCAAGTAGTAACAATTGAGGGTTTTTGTATGTGATCTTAATAACCAAGCGATTAAGCAAGTATGAAAGCAATATATTGGTTGGGTTGTAAACAGTTAAGGACATGAAGCTCACTCCTCTAGCAACAGCGCATTATTCAATTGGAATGTTGATCATCGAATTCTACTAACTTATATTCTGAATTGGTTAATCCAGTTGTCGTACTCTTTGTTCGTAAATAGCAACTAGTCCAAATAGTCCTAGAAACCCTTATTATCCAATAACCAAGGAAATCCCAAGATTCAAAAGCAAAACAACATGAAGATCAAATATAAGTAGGCCTATGAAATACCATTGGCAAATCGCCGATACTCTACGCAGGTTTATAATCTCTACACAATAAGCACTCGCAAATAGTCTATGCAAATTATGCTCGCTACCTAAAGACAAGACTTTTCAAATCGAATTATCTAGCCTAGAAATATGATGGATAATAATCAACCTAGTTTGCAACCTAGATAAAATCAAGATCTATCAATGATACTAATAAGCACAAGAGATTATAAAACAATCCTGAAATTAAACTTAGAACATAAGCGTTAGAATTCTCACAACAAACCTAGAACAATGGCTTCAGCCTAAAGAGTGAACTATGATGAACTTAGCCAGACATAGCCATCGAAAGTAATGAATACATATGAATGATGATGGGAAAACAAACCAGGGGAGATGAATGAAGATGGAGCAAAGGTGGAAGCTTTCTTTGGCTGCTGCTCAATTCTACGTCAATGAAAAGAATGAATGAATGATGAATGAATCCTCATTCTAACCTAATTTCCTAATCCTTATATAGTCTCCAATAAAAGGGATTTAAAATAAATGCAAATAAATCAAAAGACGTCAAAATAACTAATAAAATCTTGGATCAAATCTTCAATTATGGGTCGTCCGTGT